>NC_083320.1:10291661-10596530 GCF_963455315.2 Globicephala melas
TAATTTCATGGTTCTACTTTTCACACTTAAAATTTGGGTCCATCTAAATTTTATTGCAGAGTGATACAGTGATTCAGTGTTGGTTAGATGGCTAACCAATTCCCTCATCACCATTTACTAAATAATTTCTATTTTTTCTATTGATAGAAATACCCTAAAACAAAATTCTTCATGTATTTGGTTCTATTTATGTATTCTTTCTTTGATCTATCGATCCATTCACAATAAGACACTCTAGTAATACATTAGGCTTTATAATGCAATTCATTAACCTCACTCAGATATTATGTGGATAGTTTTCCTTGTTGATTTTTCTGTATCAACTTTAGAATTTGCTTGTCTGTTTTTTTAAGGCCTAGTCATTTTCTTGGGAAAGTTATAAATTCACAGGTTAAATTAGAAAGAGTTGGTAGCTTGATGACACTGAGTTTTCTTATCTAAGATTATGATATATATTTTCTTTAAGTCTTTGGGTACCTAAGTAGTGTTTTAAAGTTTTCTTAATATGGGTTTTCATATTTCTTATAACATTTGGTCTTTGATAATTTACTTTCTTTTTTGTAACTGTTGCTTTCATTATACCGACTGGTTCTTGTTTTAATATATGATACAGATATAGCTACCGATACATAGATTCTACTGATTTGATTACTTCTAATGATTTTTTGAGTTTCTTGAGTTTTCTGAGTAAATGATCATATCATCTGCAACTGATGATACTTGTATCCATATCCTTTCCACTTTTTATACCTCAATTCTTTTTCCATTGATAGTGGTCATCTCAGTTTTCAAGAGGAAACTTTCCACTGCTTCTCACTTTGTGTAATTCAGGCCTTTAGTTTGATAAAGACATATTAAAGGCTTATCTTTCTCTTACCATGGTTTAAATTTTTTTCTTATAAATAATGGGTGTTGAAATTTTTACTTTTGAACAAATTATTATAGTGAATTATGTTAATATATTTTTATCAGTGAGTCATACTTATACTACAAGAATAAAGACCACTAGATTATTTTGTATTATTGTACTCTTAATGTGCTGCTGAATTTCTTCCACTAATAGTCTGTTGAGAATTGTTTTGAATACACTTTTAGGTGGGTACTTTTTTGATCATTGCACATATATAAGTTAAATTCCTCCTAGACCTACCATTTTCAGGAGACTCGTGGGAATAAGGGCACTAGCCATGTTTTAGGCTAGCAGAAATTCTTTTATGATGTATAATTTTATATGAGAGTGAACTTAGTGCTATTCTTCCCAATCCCTCAGATTGGTAGCAGCAGCATTGCTCATCAGGCAGTGTATGTCTCCTCTCACTTCTCCATTGGCAGACCGCTTCCTACAAATAGGTGTATCTGCGTGATGTCGCTTACTGTCCACTTTTCTTTTATCCTCTTTGTATCAGCGTGGATTCAGGGCAGCTTCCACCTCCACCACAAGTCTGCTCTCCTCCTTCCATTCTTCAGTTGTTGGTTGCTTTCTCAAGGTCTGCATCTTGGTCCTCTCTGCTTCTTCAGCAACCTTGTGTGACCTTCCCTTCCTCTGCCCGCCCTTTCCTCATAGTTTGTTCTCTGGCAGGAAAGACGTCTCTTGGTTTCTTTAGCTGTGAATGTATGCACTGTATTTGTCCTCCTGGATGTCTGGTTAACATCATCTTCACCACCATGGTCAAATCCCAAGAGCAATATTTTTATTGTTATTAAATCCTAATTCTGACAACCAATGTGGGTGTGGGCACATGACCTTGTGAAAGAAATATTTCCTTTTCCCTGTCGGTATGAGAAGCCAAGGCTCATCATTTCCCCTTTTCTCAGTCATATAATATTGTACATTAAAGAAAAAGATTGCCACATTCATCATTAAACAGTCAGCTCTATCTCCATCTTCTGCTCCTTTCCTGCCCTGGGACTTCTGTCAGGGGAGAAATCACCTCCCCTTGTCCTTCTTCGCCACTGATTTGGCTATTTCTAGCCTGCATGCAATATTTATAAGATAAAATGTCAGTGGAATTTGATCTAACTCACCCTGTAAAGAATGTCACCAGAAACTGGACAAATACTTTCTCAGGCCCTTTCATGCCTGGCAGCATCTACATTGTCTGAGATGCACATCCACTCTCTTCCTTTTCCAGAGCTTCCTTATCTTTCAAAGCTCAGCAAACATCCTGTCCTTTTAAAAAGACTTCTCTGACTGCCAAGCACACAGAGAAGCCTCTCTTCTCTGAGTTCTTTAATTCCTTCTTTCCTTTCTTCTATGGTGATATGCTGAGGGAGCTAAAAACATGCATCTAGAGACAGACTGCATGCACTGGAGTCTCAGTTCTGCAGCTCACCAGCTGGAGAACCTTGAGGACTAAGCTCTGTGTTCTAATCTAAAATAGAGGACAATTGTACAGTATTTCTTTAAAAAAATTTTAGTAATAAAGATGGCTTTATACACTTGTTATTAGCTTAATTAAATTAACAAATGTTACTGATAGATAGGAAGCATTATGTAAGTGCTAACAGTTATTTATAAATATTTATTTTTTGCATTTAGCATTTAGCACCACTATGTACCAAACACTGCTAGGTGCTTCAGCCAGTGCTTTTTCTTGGAGGAAGATGTGGTTCCAAAATTCTTTTTTGATAAATTGTATGGTATGCCTATGTTTAAAAATAACTTTATTGTTATTTGTACAAGAAAAAGTACGTATTTAAAGAGCACAGTTTGATGAACATTGGTAGGTATATACTCCCATAAAACACCACCACAATGAAGATAAAAAATATTTCCATCTCTCTTAAAAGGTTCCTTGAGCCCTTTTGCAGTTCTCACTTTTTTTTTGCGGTACGCGGGCCTCTCACTGTTGTGGCCTCACCTGTTGTGGAGCACAGGCTCTGGACGTGCAGGCTCAGCGGCCATGGCTCACGGGCCCAGCCCAGCCACTCGGCGGCATGTGGGATCTTCCCGGACCAGGGCACGAACCCGTGGCCCCTGCACCGGCAGGCGGACTCTCAACCCCTGCGCCACCAGGGAAGCCCCTCACTTTCTTTCATCCATGTCTCTAGGCAGTGATCTGCTTTCTGTTCCTATGGATTCATTTGCATTTTTTAGAATTTATATAAATGAAATTATACCATTCTCTTTGTATCTTTTTTTCCATTTAGCACGACAATTTTGAGATCCACCTAAACTGTTGCATGCATCAATAGTTTGCCCTTTTTATTACTTATAATTATTCCATTGTGTGAATATACCACAGTTTGCTTACTCATTGAGCTGTTGATGGGCACTGGATTGTTTCCAGTGTTTGGATATTACTAATTTAGCTGTTCTGAACATCCATGTACAGGTCTTTCTGTGGTTGCTTTCATGTCTACTGGACTGAAACTCCTGGGTTATATGATAAGTATATATTTAACTTTTCGTGAAATAGGCAAACTGTCTTTCACTGCCCCTGTGCCCTTATTCTTCTTCCTCATATAACTTACCAATATTTGGCAAATAGATGTTGAAGGAATTCCAGGTATAAGGGGAAGCATGCTTCTGTGGCACACAAGAACAAAGAAAACTTTCCAGTTTTCCTTCATCTGTTAGGTCAAAGCCCAAGCAAATCATGATAAGCTCTGTAAGTGCAAGTTACTGGCCCTTCTCATCCACAATTAGAGCCTATGTCTTTCGGGCAGTGTCTGGTACATGAGAGGCTCACAGAATCTGTTTTTTTGAATAACTGTTTGAATAAATGAAATTTGAACAAATATTTATTTTGTGGTCCACCTGTATGTTGATGTCTGAATTTGTTCCTGATAAACGAATAGAGCTGGAACTTGCTTTTAAAAACATAGGTCTTAGAATGATGTATTTATTGATATATGTCCTCTCTCAAAAGATAGCAGTGATACAGAAGCAATTGTGATTCTTACTTTATGTGTTGTCCTTACATTGGCTTGTTTGTGTTCTGTACAGATGTGTCTAAAACCCCAGAGTAGAATATAACTTCTTATAATTCTTTTGAAGGCAGTTATTCTGTATATTTGTCCACCATAGCACTGAAGACACAACTAAGGAATTGCTCTAGGTTGTCATTTTATGTTTGCCAACAGATTGACCGGTAATATCTATGATTTCAAGGCTGTCTGAAATTCATTCATTCAACACTTACTTATTGAGTAAGCACTGTATTGCCAGGTACTATTTTGGGGGATATGGAAACACCAGTGAACAACAAAGGCAAAAATTCCCGCCCCTACAGAGTTTAAATTTTTGTGTCTAGGGGATGGCAGGCAATAAGTAAAATAAGTAAATGAAACATCTGATCCACCACATGGCAACAAGTGCATTGAAGAGAAATGAAGTCGGACGGTATGGTGATGAGGAAGCAAGCCACATAGACATTGGCAGAGAAACACTTCAGGCAGAGAAAGAAGCATCTACGAAAGACTTGAGGTGGGAGAGTCCCTGGCAAGGGGCATCTGGATAACATCAGGGAGGCCAGTGTGACTGAAGTCAGGTGAGGGGCAAGAGGATATGAGCTCAGGTCAGCAAAATCCCAGTGGATGAGGTCAGGTCTTCTTGGTCAGTGTAAATATATCGGGGTTCTCTCTGAGTGAGCTGGAAAGATATGGGAAGATATGAACCGATGAGTGACATAATTTATCTTATTTATTATCATGATCGCTTTGGCTCTAGTGTCGAGAATAGACTGCAGGACAGAAATAGATCCTTAAGGAGACTGGATGGGAGTCTATTGTAATTGTCCAAGGGAGAGATAGTCATAACTTGAACTTGGGTGGCATCAGTGGAGGAGGTGAGAAGTGTGAGAAGTCGGGTGATGTTTAAAGCATGTTATTGCAAAGCCTCTAGACACCGGAGTGGCAGTGTGGAGTGGCCAATGGGATATACAAGTCTGGAGTTCAGGGGAGAAGTACAGAGTGAAGGTCTAAATTTTGGAGTCAGCATGTAAAGATGGGCCAGGGTGATAGTACCAAAGGAATGCAGTAGTTAGGGAAGATGTCCAAGGCCTGAACTCTGGAGGACTCTAATAATAAGAGGTCAGAGAGATGAAGACACATCAGCAAAGGAGACTGAGAAGGAGCAGCCAGTGAAGTAGAAAGAACAGCAGAGTTTAGAGTCCTGGAAAGCAAAAAGTGTTTAAGGAGGACAGACAGGAGGTCAAAGCTGAGGTTTTAAGAGATATGGGGACATATGTATATGTATACCTGATTCACTTTGTTATAAAGCAGAAACTAACACACCATTGTAAAGCAATTATATTCCAATAAAGATGTTAAAAAATCAAATCAAATCAAATCAAAAACAAAAAAAGCTGAGGTTTTTAAGGATGACCAAGGGATAATGGTATGGAAGGGCCCATGATGAGCAAAGAGAGTGTCCACCCCACCTCCGTGGTTGCTAGCACAACCAGACATAAGATAAAAAGTCTGGTAGCTCTTGAGACAGTGAGGACTTTATTTTTAGTTGCAGATAACTACTACTAGAGTTGGCTTAATTAAGTCAGGGATGAGTCTTATCGACTCCTACCTGCTATAGCACTAGAGGAGCAAGCAGTGTTTGCTGGGGCTGTCCATACATTTTGATTTAAAAATATGCTGTGCATAAAAACCAAGGTGGTGCTTCAACTTATGAATAATACAGGTTATGAGTGCCTGGACAACCTGTTGAAAGGGAGAAGTACTGCATTGCTCCCCAGGTTCAAGTCTTACCCCTGTGGTCATGGACTTCAGATGACCTCTTTTGTCTGGTCAGTTAAGTTAAGTTACAGAACCTAAACCAGCAGGGAAAGAAGACACAAAATAAGTCTTCTGAGGATGTAAAAAAGATTTCCAAAATTTTTATTGAGTGTTCCTGGGATGTTTGGGAGTTTAAGGATCTCATGTCTGTTTTAAGAGATTATTTTTGGAATCATAATGAATTTAACTGTGGTCTTTAAAAAAAATATTTTTGTGCCCTAGAAGATGTATTCATCTGAAGAGTATAAGAAGGTCTTTATTTTTTGTTTTAATATTATTCATTTAATAAAATAGCATTTGTGACAGAAATAAAAATATCATCTAATTCTATGTATTTTAATGTACATATCTCAAATAACAAAGGATCTGGACTTCATTGTGTAAGATACTCCCTTGCTCTGATATGGCACCTTTGTTCCATTTAATAAGTTTTCAAAAAGTTTACACACATCAAATGTGATATGCTACCTATGTTTATAAGATACAGTTCCTGATTTTAATCCTCTCTTCAATTTTAAAATTTGTGAAAACTCCAAATCTCCATCAACATTCACAGTAAACAGAAGTAGTTCAAGTGTATCTTCCAAAATTTACTACTTAAAATGAAAAAAAAAGTATGGAAAGAATTTAAAGGATTCCCAGAAATTGCAAAAGGGTTGCAATTCTATTCTATGCTAATGAATAGCTCCTTGAGGAAAATCAGCTCTCTTATTAATATAATATCTGGCTTGCATCTTGCATAAATAAAAACACAAGAACAGGATAGTAGTAATGGAGAAGGGAAGAGGGAGGAAAGAATGGGGGTTTTCTAGCATAATAATCTCTAACAGCCAAGAAATCTAATTAGAAGAAATGTTCATCTCATGAGACTTTCCTCAGGAAAATTCCACAGGAGAAGGCAAAGCCTCATGGGACCACAACAAAAACAGTGAATCAGGTAATTAAAAAAAAAAAAAAGACAACTAAAACAGAATGCATTGACTGAAGGACTCCATTCAGTCAAAACAGCGATTATCAATGGCGTCTCTGGGGACCATTTATGACTTTAACCACAGGAATTCCATCACTTAGTTAATATGTTTTAAAAAGCACTCTTTTGTTCTCATCTGCATGATCAGATTTCTGTTTTTTCCTTTGTTCATTGTCAGTCTGGAAGAAGAGAACATGGCTAATTAAAGACATAAACAGAATCTAATTCTCATTCTATTACATGAATGAGTGGAATGGTTCCTCCTCTATAGGAAATGCCATTTTTGACAATTTTGTTAGCAGTCAGCTTGATACTAAAGTTGAATGTCATTGATTCTCCAACTAAATCTCGTGTGAGTTTTCCAGATCTGGAAACTGAAGCAATGAATTGAAATTATGTAGTAACATTGACCAGTGTCAAGAAGTAAAAAATAAAATGGCAAAATTGTAAAATAATAATAATAATAATAAAAATGTGACTGAGGGCTTTTGGTGGTATTTGTTCTTGTTGTTTAAGGAATCAGTTAGCTACCTTGAATTTGACAAGGTATACCTCGTGTTATCTTTTATGGTACTTTCTTCCCAGATACTATGAGAGAAAAGAGTGGCAAAGGGAAAGCCAGTTTCTTGTTTCTGTTCTGCTTAGTGAAATTTCCATAATTCTGGAGACATAAATCGGCCACTTAGTTGAGTCACACAAATAAGTCTATATAACAAAATAGATATATAAAAGAAAATATTAGGAAAGTGTGAATCATTAAAAATGAAAAGTAGAATCAATGACACAATATTTATTTCTCTAGGTTTCCTAAAATCAGGTACATCAGTGTTTGTGTTGATGAAATTTTTTCTCTGCCCTTCTCATATTAATCAATTTTCTTTTATTTATGACTTGATAAGAACTTTCATAAAATACAAAGTCAATTAGAATTTTTGGTGATATTTTGGCAATAAGATTATTTTTTCCAATTATATGTACCAATTTAGCTAATAATATACTTTTGGAATCCATAAATTCCCACCCACTAATTCTGTTTCTAAGAATTTTTCCTAATTGAATAGCTATGCAGAAAAATATGTAAGAAAAGTGTTTATTTTACCATTTTTATAATACTGAAGATTGGAAACAAACGAAATATTTGTTTTTAATTTTAATATTTTAATTTTATTGGAGTATAATTAATTTACAATGTTGTGTCAGTTTCAGGTCTACAACAAAGTGATTCAGTTATACACATACATACATTCATTCTTTTTAGGTTCTTTTCTCATATAGGTTATCACAGAATATTGGGTAGAGTTCTCTGTGCTATACATTAGGACCCCGTCGGTCATCTATCTTTCATAAAGTAGTGTGTGTGTGTTCATCCCAAGCTCCTGATTATCCCTCCCCTCCACGTTGCCCCTTTGGTAACCATAAGTTTGTTTTTAATATCTATAAGTCTGCCTCTGTTTTGTAAATAAGTTCATTTGTATCTCTTTTTTAAAAATTAGATTCCACATATGAATGATATCATATGATATTTGTCTTTCTCTGTCTGACTTACTTCACTCAGTATGATAATCTCTAGGTCCATCCATGTTGCTACAAATGGCATTACTTCATTCTTTTTTATGGCTGAGTAATATTCCATTGTATATATACTACATCTTCTTTGTCTATTACTCTGTACTCTGGACACTTAGCTTGCTTCCATGTCTTGGCTATTGTAAATAGTGCTGCAATGAACATTTGTATTCTTTCAAATTATGGTTTTCTTTGGATATATGCCCAGGAGTGGGATTACTGGATCATATGATAGTTCCACTTTTAGCTATTTAAAGAACCTCCATACTGTTTTCCATAGTGGTTCTGCCAATTTACATTCCCACCAACAGTGTAGGAGGGTCCCCTTTTCTCCACACCCTCTCCAGCATTTATTGTTTGTAGACTTTGTGATGATGGCCATTCTGACTGGTGTGAGGTGATACTTCATTACAGTTTTGATTTGCATTTCTATAATAATTAGTGATGTTGAACATCTTTTCCTGTGCTCTTTGGCCATCTGTATGTCTTTTTTGGAGAACTGTCTATTTAGATCTTCCCCCCATTTTTTGATTGGGTGGTTTGCTTTTTGACATAGAGTTGCATGTGCTACTTGTATATTTTGGACATTAATCCCTTGTCGGTTGTATCATTTACAAATATTTTCTTCCATTCTGTGGGTTGTCTTTTCATTTTGTTAATGGTTTCCTTTGCTGTGCAGAAGCTTTTAAGCTCAACTGGGTCCCATTTGTTTATTTTTGTTTTTATTAGAAACAAACCAAATATTCTCTTAAGAAGGAATGAGTTACATTTATGGTAGCATAGCCATACCATGGAGTATAATTTAGCCACTATGAAGAGATTGCAGGGTCCAGTCAGCTCCAATCTTTAATTGGCTGCTTGTTCATGTAAATCAGTCCCTCTACAAAGTGTATTGTACTATAGTGTACAACATAAGGCATGCACTAGAAAGGAATCTTGAAAGGATATTGTCAGGTATAAGTAGAAATTCTAATACTTTATTCCTACATCTCAATTGAATCACTCCCTGAGTTGATCACACCCCAGCTTAAAGATATCAATACCTGCATAGATGATCCACCCAAACCTGGATTCCCATTTCCTTGACTTCTTTAGTCCTAGTACGTTTCCAATCACCATACCATGGCCCTGCACTAAAAGTGTTATATCCTAGATATTGTACCATCACCACTCAATCTCACTGTCAAATATCCCCTTTCTACTACTCTCTATTCAGCTAGCTCATTCTACTACACCTAATTCTGAAATTTTCAGACATCACTGAGAATAGTCCATACCCATCTCACTGGCCATCTTTCTCAAGACAGTTAAAAAAAATTTTACTGTGAATTTTCCTAACCTTCTTGTCCCTTTCATGTTAACCTGAAAAAAGATCACCAGTCCTGGTCATCCAGCTTGGGATCTGGACAGGCACATCTGTACCTTTTATCGAGTTTCAGACTTTTAATTTTTTCATAGAAATGACAAAATTTCTATGCAATAGCCTCTCTGTGAAATGAGGTTTCTGCTGCTTATCTGGAATCTCTGTAAAATTAGACTTCAGGAGGAATGTGTATATATATATATATATACACACACACACATATACATATATATATATATATATATACACACACACACACATACATATATATATATATATACACATATATCTTTGAGTTAGCTGGTTTGTCATATATCATTAAATATATTTAAACATGTAAATGACTCTAAAATGACTCTAAACATGTAAATACAAATGACTCTAAAACATGTAAATATAAATAACTCTAAAAGAGAATCTGAAACACACACACACACACACACACACACACACACACACACGATATAGCAAATAAGTAATTACGTTAATGCTATTAGGAACCAAGATTTTCAGTATAAGGGAAAAAAGACATAAGATCAAAATGAAGTAAAAACTAGTTAATCCTAAATCTGAACTGGAAATAATAGTATGAATTCAGGATACATTTTTATGATTTTTTTGCTTATCTTTGTCCACTAAAAAAGCATGGAAACAATGGTCAATCTGTAGCAAGGAACACCTGTTGAATCCAGATTGTGATTTCTAAATGTCATTTGTCTCCACAAGAAACAGAAACACCATGGAGAGTGGCTGATTCCAGGTCTGGGACATAAAATGGACAAGATAAGCCAAGAATAGCATGGCAAATGGCATTATTTTATTCTTTTTTATGGCTGAGTAGTATTCCATTGTGTGTGAGTGTGTGTGTGTGTACACACCTCATCTTTATCCATTCATCTGTCAATGGACATTTAGGTTGCTTCCATGTCCTGGCTATTGTAAATAGTGCTGCTATGAATATTGGGGTGCATGTATCTTTTCAAATTAGAGTTTTCTCTGGATATATGTCCAGTAGTGGGATTGCTGGGCCATATGGTAACTCTATTTTTAGTTTTTTTAAGGAACCTCCCTACTTTTCTCCATAGTGGCTGTATCAATCTACATTCCCACCAACAATGCAAGAGGGTTCCCTTTTCTCCACACCCTCTCCAGCATTCATTAGATGGAAACCTTTATAATGGATGAATCAAGCTGACAACACCCGAATCCACTGATTAATCTTAACCTTTAAAAAGTCTTAAAGTCTTGGAGAGGTGTGTGTGGGGAGAGAACATTTAAAAAAAAAAAAACGCTACATTGGTTCAAAAAATAACATCCAGAGTACGGAAATTCTACAAGACAAAAAACCTGGTTTCTTCAAATAATAAATTGCACCCAGGAAAACGAAAGAGGGAGAGACTGATAGAATTGAAAGAGACTTATGAGATATACCAAATGCCATGTGTGGAATCTTTTTATCCCAATTCAAAAGTATGAACTGTATAAACATTTATGTGACAATATTTATGAGATATTTGGGAGAAATTTGAACACTGACTGGGTATTTGAGGATATTACAAGTTTATTGGCGGTGATTTTGTGCAACAACGATATGGTGTTTATGCTTAAAAAAAGGAAGTGCTTTTATCTTTCTATAGGTGTTTTCTTAAACGTTTATAGATGAAATGATATGGTGTCTTGTGTTTGCTTCTAACTATTCTGGGGCTATAGGAGAAGTGGGTGGGGGGAATAAATAAAACAGGATTGACAATGTGTTGAAAGTTATTGAAACTGGATGATTGAAATTAATGTTTGGGATTTTCCCCTTAAAGTCTGTTTATGACATCCTGGCAGATTTAAAAACTGTGACTCTGTTTGACTCATGCGCCTCGATACTACGAAGCCTTTTAGGGATTATCTGGGTCATGATTATGTTGCTGGGTGGCTCCATTTTCCCTTTGTTATTTAAGAGAGGCTTTAATGTCAGCTAAAAAATATCGGGCCATTCTAATTACCTCCAGGAATCAGAATCTGTAATTAAAAGAAACCACTAACATTAGCCACAGAAGTAGATGGACTTTTAGAAACGAAGTGTGAATTAGAGATCTACCCAAATTGCCACATACCAGATACTTTTAAACTGTATCCATTTCTTCGTGCAGCCAATGCTTGACATGTTAAATTAGGCTTTTAAAGTGTGTACTTTATTTTCATGGATCACTAATGAATAAATACTGGCAAGTTTATTTTAAGCAGTGATCCAAATTTTGTGGAATAACCATACTCATTTTTCTCTTCCCTTAATATCTGGTCTTTGCAAAGCAGAGCAAGTGAAAGGGATTCAGTTTCAATTCTCCTACAGGTTAACCCCTTCCTATTGCTGCTGACCAGACCCAGAGTCTAAAATGGTTGCCCTTCATGGACCAGGGAGGATTGTTATCATTCCAGTTATTTTCAGCATCACTGGAAATTATTGGACCTTCTTCTTAAGATGACACCTCTTAAAACAATTACAATCCCTCCATCAGCCAGCATATGCATATGCTTTCCCACCTTGGTAAGTAATGTGTGATAAGCTTTTTAAAAATTAATTTGTATTTTATCAAAGTAGCAAGCCTATATACTTTCACATGTCCAAAAGTACTAAAAGAATTTTAGCAAAACCCAGTTTTTCCCTCCCCATACTTCCTATAAGGAAAGGCTCGCCCACCAAAGACCACCAGGAGCACACCTGTGGTTGAAAGAGTTGGTTTATTATTCATTGTCATGAGGGAGACCCCACACCATCTGTGGGAAGTCCGACTAAGTAGGTGTTAATTAAACTCACAGGATTTGAGCTTGTATTAGGTGATTTGAGGGAAGGTTTAAGGAAGTGGGTCTTTGCTCTGGATTGGATGCTATCTGCAAGCAGGGGCAATTCTATGGCTATCATCATAAATTGTATCTTTAAGAAGGGGAGACTAGAGTGAGGCTAGAGCTAAATAGTAAAGAGGCAGTGATCACTCATATTAAGCAGGAAAGGGGAGTTTGGTCATTCTGTGGCTTGAACAATCCTCGTGTTCTGTCTGTGTTCAGATGTGATTATGGAGTGGTTTTCTTTTGTTTTGATCCATCACAGGCACAGAATGGCCTTGTCTGACGTTGATGCTCTGTGAAGTTTATGTTCCAGGGGAGGACATCATGCCCGCTAGCTCCCAGGTCTCCTCTCTGTCTCTCTCCTCTCTTCCTCAAGTCCCTATTGGAACATACAGATATCCATCTAGATCATATGTGCATATAATCTCATATTGATTTCCTTTTATGTTAGCTCTTTTACACTGCCATCCCACCCCCACTTCTCTTTACCCCCTTCCTAATAGATTTATATTATAATTTTTAGTTAAATGAATATCCAGTGTTTCTTTGATGCCTTTGCAAATATTATTCACGGTCGGACATCCAGTGGATCATGATGTTTTCCTGCTTTACTTTCTGTCTTTCTTGAGATTGAATTAGTTGCTTTATTTTTTTCATTTATCAGGTTATCTTTGCACTTCTTGCTAATTCTTCTGACCTCCTAATAGCTCCATAGGACAGTTTTCCGTAAGGTCAATGAGATCAGTTGATCTACCCAGACTTTTCTTCCCCTGGAGACTTCTTTGTTCTCCCTGGGCTGGTTTTGCTCCAGGTCTTCTGAACGCTATCATCAGGTTATGTCTTATCTGAACTATTGTCCTTGGAATTTACTAATCTGGAGTTTGATGCTGTTTTCTGGATGTTATGCCTTGCTCTTTCTTGATTTACTCTCTTGGTGTGGAGCACATCCTCCAGTAATTTGATCAGATTAAAGATGGCATCTCTACAGAGGGCATGGAGTGGACAGCCCTCCACATGTCTGTTCCCTGTGTCACACTGCTCCAGGAATGTCTACATCTGGGGCACACTTGTCTCCCTGAGATCTCCCTCCACCATTATCTTGAAGACTTTCATCACTTCCCTCCTGGGTTGTATCTTTTCGGTTATGAATCCCTCATCATCTTTTTTTCTTGGTCTGCTCTTTTTTAAGGTGGAAATCATCTTCCAGCAGCCCCTTTAGCAAGAATGTAATGGAAGTAAATGTTCTGGGAACTTGCGTTAAGAAAATATGCTTTATGCTACCCTGGCAGATGATAGGTAGCTGGAATATAGAATACACAGCTGGAATTAACTTTTCTTCGGCATTGTAGAGTCATGATTTCATTGTTTTGTTGTTCCTTTTGTTGCTATTGAGGAGTCTAAAGTCACTTGAGTTCCTGATTCTTTGTAGGAATTTTTTTTTTACTTTTCTTTCTAGAAAATCATAGGATATAATAATAATGAAAAAGGTTGAAATATGGCAAGAATTACCAAAATGTGACACAGAGATACAAAATGAGCAAATGCTATTGGATAAATGCCACTGATAGACTTTCTCCATGCAGGGTTGCCACAAATCTTCAATTTGTAAAAAACACGCAATCTGCAAAGTGCAATTAAGCAAAGCCCAATAAAATGAGGTCTGCCTGTACTTTGAGGAGCAGCTCTAAGTTGGCAAGTGTGTGTTGACCTAGTTTTCAAAGATCCACCAGAATTTTTTCAATCTAAGAAATTTAAGAATAATTCAGAATTGTGATGGCATCTTAAACCACCCAGATCACTGATACACCTATACCCTTCTGAGTGGTCCTAAACACGAACTTGACAAGGAACTCGAGCATCACTCATAGTGTTGCCCTTTACATATCAGGACAGGACATCAGCCCCAAAGGGGCCTCACCCGCTTTGTCAAATGGCCTGACCACATCTGGCTGCAGCGGCAAAGAGCTATCCTCTGTAAGTGGCTGAAAGTGCCTCCCTTGATTAACCAGTTCACCCAGGCCTTGGACCACCAAAGAGTTACTCAACTGCTTAAGCTGGCCCACAAGTGCAGACTAGATATGAAACAAAAGAAGAAGCAGAGGTTGCTGGCTCAGGCTAAGGAGAAAACTGCCGGCAAAGGGGATGTCCCCACAAAGGGGCCACCTATTCTTCCAGCAGGGGTTAATACAGTCACTACGTTGGTGGAGAAGAAGCTTTAGCTGGTGGTGATTGCAAATGATGTGGATCCCATCGAGCTGGTTGTCTTCCTGCCTGTCCTGTGGCATAAGATGGGGGTTCCCTACCACATTAGCAAAGGGAAGGCCAGGCTGGAGATCCATTCCACAGGAAGAATTGTACCACTGTCACCTTCACACAAGTTAACTCAGCAGACAAAGGACCTCAGGCTAAGCTGGCAGAAGCTATTAGGACCAATTACAATGACAGATACGATGAAATCCACCATCACTGAGGAGGCAACATCCTGGGTCCAAAGTTGGTGGCTTGCATTGCCAAGCTGGAAAAGGCAAAGGTCAAAGAACTGGCCATCAAACTGAGCTAAGTATACACTATTGAGTTTTCTATACATAAAAGTAAAAAAAAAAAAAAAAAAAATTCCTTCAAAAAAAAAGAAAGAATAAATTAAGATCATTTGAAAAGGCTAAATAAACAGATAATTGGCTGATCCCCAGGATGTGTGGAAATAGGAAGAAAATATATTTATTGAACAAGAACTATGTGCTCACCACTATGTATAATGTCAAAATGACCCTGTAAATATTATTATCTCCATTTAAAAAGTGGAGAAACAGGCTCTGAGAAATTATATAACTTATTCAAGGTCTTTTAGCTGGTAAAATGAAAAGGGGTGAGTTAAACCCAGGCCTGTTGAGTTTCCAGTTCATTATTTCCATTATACCTTGAAATTGTCCTAGACTAAAGGAAATTAAATTTTACTATGTGGTATAAATTCCACAAAATGCCTGGTAATGTGATATGTTCCCTACCAGGGAAAATGAACTCTTTGATATGTAACTGAACCCATACCCTTTAAAACCGAAGAGAAAACAGTAGAATTAACCAATTAAAAGTATTAATTTAGTTGAATAAATTAATAAATATTTACAGAGCATTTGATATGGGTAAAAGGTAATATAATGGAGATTGTTTCTACTTTTTAATATGTCTTCAAAATGCAAGATACAAATATAAAAGATAGATGTATATCTAAAGTTTATATTGATAAAAACTACATATTGAACTACATAAGCTATATCAATGTAAACTAAAAATACCATACACAAAAAGGATATGCAAGCTCCAGTATGAAAGGAAATTCTTGATATATAAACCAAAATTAAATCTCAAAGTTCTATCTAGGTTACAAAAATTTATATATATATATATATATTTTTTTTTTTTTTGTGGTACGCAGGTCTCTCACTGTTGTGGCCTCTCCCATTGCAGAGCACAGGCTCCAGACACGCAGGCTCAGCGGCCATGGCTCACGGGCCCAGCTACTCCGCGGCATGTGGGATCTTCCCGGACCGGGGCATGAACCCGTGTTCCCTACATCGGCAGGTGGACTCTCAACCACTGCGCCACCAGGGAAGCCCTAAATATGTATTTTTTTAATCCTTGGTTTACTTAAGATAAATGATACAATTTTTTTTGGATGATGATTTCTGGATACACTGTAATAGAATTAAGATATTTGAGTATTATGTCTTGCCTGAGTACTTAGAGAAGAATCTAGATACCCTTCTTCTCCTTCAGCCTTTGAAAATAGTTTCTAAAATAGATAAAATAAAAACTTTAAAAAGAAGTCATGGTTGTAGCAGATATGAAGAAATAGGACTGACCATACATTAGATAATGTATAATTCTACTTGAACGAGTTAATTATACAACATAGGACAGTTCTGACTTGTCTGGACTAACACGTTTTGTCCTTAGTTTGTGCAAACAATGGTAGAAAGCACAAAGCCACACTTCATCCCAGTTGGCTTGTAACTACTATTTTCATTTGCAAGAGGGCTATGTTTTTACATTCTTGGCTCTGAAGCCAGCACAAATTATGTTCCTTGTGATTAAAAGATGATATTGGCTATCCTTCCCTCAGCCTTGGGGCCACCTTGTCTGGGCTATAAGCATGAGACAAAGCTAATACTCACTCTCTTTTTCATTTCACCATAACCAACAGATTTTATGTTCTCAGGAGGAAAATGGTAATTAGTCTCCCCACTAAGCTAAAGGATGATTAGAGATTTCACTGTTTGTTTATTTAAATACCCTTGAAATTTTTATTAGAGAGTTCCTATGGTTTTAGATTGAAATGAGTTGTGATGGTTTTTACTCTTGGTTGATGTATTAGTTATCTAGGTCTACCATTACAAATACCACAGGCTGGGTGGCTTGAACCACAGAAATTTATTTTCTAACGGTTCTGGAGGTTGGAAGCCCATGATCAAGGTGTCAGCAGGTTTAGTTTCTTCTGAGGCTTCCCTCCTTGGCTAGTAGATGGCCACCTTCTCACTGCACCCTCACATGGTGTGTGTGTGTGCACTCTTGGTATCTCTCTCTAAATGTCCTCTTATAAAGACACCAGTCAGATTGATGAAGGCCCTCTCTAAATACCTCATTTCACCTAAATCATCTCTTTAAAGACTATCTTCAAATATAGTCACATTCTGAGCTATCAGAGGTTGAGACATCAATATATGAATTCTGAAGAACACAGTTCAGCCCATAACAGTTGGAATGCTCATTTTTCAAGACACATAAGACATACTGGAACAAACTCACTTTGGACCTTTTTGACAAAATATTGGCAATTCCACTAAACGTTAGTTGGTGAAAATATTTCTGAATATTCTCTATGTTTCCTTATTAATTATCAGATACCTATTCTTTTACCTATTCTTTTGTAGTGGATACAGTCTCCCAACAAGTTTGTCAGTTTTTATTTATACTTCTGCTCAATTCTTTCAAATCCCATTCCACCATTTTGTTAACACTGATTATTTTTCATTGCACTCCTACAGACACTTCTTTAAGATTATATGCATATTACTCTATATATCCCCTCATAGACAGCTCATTCTTTTTATGTTTTATAGCTACGTCACAGACGTTATTTCCTTCAATGTATAGATATTATCTCTTTCAATAATAAAAACAACACAGTGGATTCCACTTCCATTTAAGATAGAATGAACGTCACTTCCGTTACAATAGCAAGAAAACAATGGATAAACTAAAAATTATACTTTTTAAAAAACCCACCAAAGTATGGACTAAATTTCAGACAGGGCTAAGCCTTTCCTAAAAGAGTAAAGAATAGTAGCCACGAGCTTCCCTGGTGGCGCAGTGGTTGGGAGTCTGCCTGCCGATGCAGGGGACACGGGTTCGTGCCCCAGTCTGGGAGGATCCCACATGCCGCTAAGTGGCTGGGCCCGTGAGCTGTGGCCGCTGAGCCTGCGCGTCCGGAGCCTGTGCTCCGCAGCGGGAGAGGCCACAGCAGTGAGAGGCCCGCGTACCGCAAAAAAAAAAAAAAAAGAATAGTAGCCATGTTCATACATGACACTTTTGCCTTAGTCCTAGTACTGGCAGAAGCTAGGGAGATACCTAAACAGAGACACTTTTCTGGGCAAAGAGAAATGAGTTAAAGTTTAATTAACAGAATGAACTGGCATGAGAGATAGAAGTCTGGAGAAGCATGAGTGCCAAAATAAATCCCTCATTCTGAAAATTCTCATGCTCTGGGAATCTTGCTGATTTCCCAGTGGGGAAATAGCAGGAGAGCAAAAGAAGGTCTTGCATCACACCCAAGACTGAAATTTAATCTAGAGGTGAACTGGAACTCACCTATTTCCTCCCAGCTCAAATTCTAATAAGATTAAAGAAATGATCCCTTCAGAAGGCAATAAGGGAAATTCAAGAGTTGGGCTGAAATGCAAAGGGAGATTTATGTACAGTTGGCCCCTCCTATTGCGGATGTGGAACCTGCGGATATAGAGGGCCTACTGTGCTATGAAATTTATATAAAGGGCTTGAGCATTCCTGGACTTTGGTAGATGCAGGGATCGTGGAAACAGCCCCCCACAGATGCTGAGGGATGACTGTTACCTCATTTGAAACCAGATATGAACTGAAACTAATTAAAGTTTCGGCCTGTGATGATACCTAAATGGTCAGCCTGCACACTTGCTGGCTGGCAGAGAAAAGTGTGAATTTTGTCAGGGAAAAGCAAAACAAAACAAAAACATACTTTAGTCTCTAGTGTTCCTTTATACAAAATATGTGATATATATTTTTAAAAATATGAGATTTACAAATAAACAGAGAAATGTGACCCATAATCAAAAGGCAGATTCATGGATTTCCTTGATTTGGGGATAAACAGAAAAGGAATTTAAACATAATTATTATGAAGTGGTTAAAACATTTAGAGGAAAGATGGATAACATAGATGAACAGATAGAGAATTTCAGCAGAGAAGCAAAAATCTAATATTAAACCAAGTGGAAATTCTCGAACTGAAAATTAAAGCATATGAAATGAAGAAGCCATTGGATAGATTTAATATAATTTTGGACAGCTGAAGAAAGGACCAGGACGTCAGTGAGAGGTCAATAGAAAGTTAGAATAAATATAAAGAGACACATTAAAGCAAAACTGTTGAAAACCAAGGAAAGAGAAAAAAATCATAAAATCATCCAGAATAAGAAGTGATACCATGTTCAGATGAACAACAATAAGTATGGCAGCTGGTTTCTCAACAGAAACAATAGAAGTCAAAAGACAGTACAAAATAAAAAATCATGAACCCATAATTCCACATCTAACAAAGGGATTCATCATGAAGATAAAATAGAAACATTCTCAGGCTAACAGAATCTAAGAAAATTTATTGTCAACATGTCTGTATCACAAGAAATACTAAAAGAAGATAATCAGAGTGAAGGTCAATGGTACCAGAGGAAAACATGGATCTCCAGGGAGAAACAAAGAGCACCAGAAATGGTGAAGGTTGGTAAGTAGTTAACATTTAAAATGGACCACGGGTTGTTTAAAGGTAAAATAATAAAATGCTGTGGAGTTTTAAAAAAATATAGAAGTAAAATATATGACAGTGACAGCAGAGTGTTCTTACTTCTTAAACTATAAACAGGTGTTATAATTTTATGGTAGAATGTGATAACCTGAGATGTATATTGCAATCTCCAGAAAAATCATTAGAATTATCACAAAATGGTAAATATAAAAAGCCAATAATGAAAGAAATACACAATTAATCTAAAAAAGGGAGGGAAGAAGAAAGGAACAGATAATACATGTGAAAGATAAGGAGCAAATTAGTAAGACAGTGGATTTAAACTCAGTTACACCTGTAAGCACATTAAATGTAAATAAACAAGTACTCCACTTAGAAGGCATAAATTTAAGGGATAGATTAGAAATTACCCAAATATATGCTCTTTATACCAGAGACATTTTAAATATAAAGACATTTACATTGAATGTAAAATTATGAAAAATGTCTATAAATCACGGAAACACTAATCATAAGAAAGCTGGTGTAGCTATTTTTAATATAAGCAAATAGACTTAAAGATAAGCAACACTATGATAAAAAAGATAACTCTTATAATGATAAAAGGGAACTTCAGCAAGAAAATACAAAAATTCTAAATGTGTTTGTATCAAATAACATATTTATAAAAACTGAATCAGTACTTGACAAAACTAAAGGAAAAATATGAAAATTCTACTTGAAACATTCACATCTCAGTAACTGGTAGGCAAATGTCTGTAAGAATTTGAACAGCATTTTTAACCAAATTGATCTAACTGACATTACGAGAACACTTCACATCCAGAATACACAGTCTTTTTACTCGCTCACAGAACGTTCACCAAAGTAAACTTATGCTGGCTCATATAGCAGATTTCAAATTTCAAAGAATTGAAAACATGCCGATATATATTCTAAGACCAATGAAATTAAGTTAGAAATCAGTATCCAAAAGATAAGTAGAAAATTCCCAAGTATTTGGAAACTTAAAAACACACTTCTAAATAGTCCACGGGTGAAAGAAGAAATCCTAAGAGAAATTTAAAAAGGTTTTAAACGTATGATAATGAAAACACAGCTTGTTAAAGTTTGCTGGGTACAGTTAGATCTGTGTTTAGTGGGAAGTTTATAGTTTTTAGTGCATACATTGGTAAAGTACACAAATCTAAAATCAGTGATCTGATTTTCTACATCATGGAGATATAAAAAGAGGAAATTAAACCCAATAAGTAGAAAGGGAATAAAAATAAGAGCAAAAAGCAACTAAATTAAAATAAAGATGACATTGCAGAAAATTAAAAACAACTACAAGACCAAAATCTGATTCTTTGAAAAGATTAATTATATTGGTAAACCTTTAGTGAGAGTGCTCAAGGAAGAGAGAGAGAGTGACCACAAAAATAGTTATCTATAATGAAAGATGGACCTCACTACAGATTGCACAGATTTTAAAAAGAAAATAAGGAGCTGTTGTTAACACCTTCTTGCCAACAAACTCAACGATTAGATGAAATGAGCAAATTCGTTGGATCCACTTTATAAAACTAACACAAAAGGAAATGGAAAGATTGAATATTCTTATATGTTGTAAAGATATTACATTTGCAAAAACCAAATCATTAATTGAAGAAAACTCCAGGCCCAGGTGACTTTGTTAAAGACGAAAATATATCACCAGTAAACATTTTCAGAGACAGAGTGGAAAAACTTTCCAGCCGTGAGGCTAGCGTAACTCTGATGCTAAAACCCAAGTAGAATACTACAAGAAGAAAACATTACAGGCCAACAACCTTATGATTTTAGATGGAAAAAATCCCTTTAAAATATTGTTAAACTGAGTCCAGAAACATATAAAAATTGTAATATCTTAATGACCAAGTGAAATTTATTCCATCAATGAAAGATCGTTTGTTGTTTTGGCTTTTCATAAGGTTTTTTTGTTTTTCTTTTTAAATATTCCAAAATCCATTGGTTCAAATCACAACACACACATACACCAGAATAAATGAGAATAATGTTCAATTTAATAGATTAAAAACATCTATTTGACAAATTTCAATACCCATTTATGATGAAAAACTCTCAGTAAAATGTAAATACTTAGGAATTCTCTTACTCTGATAATGCATATCTATGCAAAACCTATGACTATTATCATGCTTAATGAGGAAATACTGAACATGTTTTTCCTAAGACCTTGAGCAACTTAAGGATATCTACTCCCACCAGTCACAACTAAAATTAAATTAAATTAAATTTGGGCTGGAGTTCTTAGTACAATAAAGAAAGTAAAAAAACTAAGTGTCCCTCTACAGATGAATGGGTAAAGAAGTTGTGGTGTGTGTACACACACACACACACACACACACACACACACACAATGGAATATTACTCAGTCATAAAAAGTATGAAATAATGCAATTTGTAGCAACATGGATGAACCTAGGGATTATCATACTAAGTGAGGTAAGTCAGACAGAGAAAGACAAGTATCATATGAAATCACTTACATGTGGAATCTAAAAATAATGATACAAATGAGCTTTTTCACAAAACAGAAACAGACTCACAGACATAGAAAACAAACTTATGGTTACCAAAAGGAAAAGGATGGGGAATAAATTAGGAGTTTGGTATTAAGAGATACACACTACTGTATATAAAATAGATAAACAATGAGGTCGTACTCTATAGCACAGGGAACTATATTCAATACCTTGTAATAACCTATAACATATATATATATATATGTCTGAATCACTTTGCTGTACCCCAGAAACTAACACGACATTGTAAATCAACTATACTTCAATAAAAAAGAAAATCAAATAGGCATAGAAATGAAAAAGGATGAAGTAAAACTGTATTTATTTGCAGACCACATAATTGTATATGTAAAATATCCAAAATAATCCTCAAACAAGCTACTATCATAAGCGAATTTCATAAGGTCCTGTGCTACAAGGTCAATAGAAAGCATGCATTTCTATCATTAAGCAACTGGAGAAAGAACTTTTGAAAATAAAACCATTTACTGTAACATGAAAAAATATCAAATCCTAGGAAAAATAGAGAGAGAAATGTTACATCTCTACTCTGAAACTACAGAATATTACTGACAGAAATTAATGAAGGCCTAAAGAAATGATTTGGAAGAATCAATATCATTACAGTGTCAATTTGATTCAATGTAATTCTAATAAAAAACCTCAGCACTCTGTAGAAATTGATATATTGATTTTAAGATATATGTAATTCCAAAGGATCTAGATAGATAAAATCGTGAGGACAAAGAACAAAGTTAGATTTATTCCACCTGCTTTACTGTGTGATTCATTTATACATGGAATAAAGGAGAAGTCAGAAGAATGCTTAGTTAGAGGAGGGATTTTCTGAAAAGGAAAAAAGAAAGATGAACTTCCCTGGTGGCGCAGTGGTTGAGAGTCCGTCTGCCGATGCAGGAGACACGGGTTCGTGCCCCGGTTCGGGGAGATCCCACATGCCGCGGAGCGGCTGGGCCCGTGAGCCATGGCCGCTGAGCCTGCGTGTCCGGAGCCTGTGCTCCGCAACGGGAGAGGCCACAGCAGTGAGAGGCCCGCGTACCGCAAAAAAAAAAAAAAAAAAAAAAAGAGAAAGAACATTGTGGGATGAGCCACATCAATTTTCAGTCTAGTCCAACTGAAATTAGCCTTTTATTCCTGTCTTGGACTAATCCAATAATTTTAAATGAAGTAAGGAAATAATGAATAACCACCATAAGGCATTAATCAATAGACAAGTTTTGAGTGAAATCCTTATTCTCTTTGAAACATATTCCTAGATTACTTTCTCTCTGCACTGACTTGGCCTTTTTAAATTTTCTTTTGCTTCAATATGAGGGAGAAGAGGAGTTCCTCTAACTTTCTGAACCACTTCCTCAACTGACAGTTTCTAAAGCAAAGTAGGCTTTTGTGAATTTTCCTGAATGAAAGCCCAACTGAAGATGAGTTTCATTTATAGCAGACTGCTGCTAGCGACCAGCTGGTGGCTGAATGCAGTATTTACAATAGTTATTATTCAGTTTCCTCAATGAGTAAATTAACTTACTCCATGTGCTTTCTCAACAGATAGTCGGGCCAAATATGAAGGCTTCCTGAAAGAGAAGGCAGAGTTTTTTAAGGTTGAGAGGTTCTTGACACATGACAGTTTGAACTATTAGACTTAAGAGTGAGGGCAGAGAGGTAGATAGTTATTTTGAGCAAAAAATATATTTGAAATTAACAACTAAAACTTATGAAATTTACTGAGGGATTATTTTTTAATGTTTTGTTTTTAGAAAAGAGTTTAGCAGAGTTAAAAGTTTATATTGGCCTGCAGCTGTGGAAAACTTCCTTGGAAACTTTTCATTTTTTAATGCATCTCATTGGTGGTGGTCAGATGTTATACATCACCACCAGCACTTTTATGCTTGGTCTGTGCCTATTTGTAGCAATATCCTTAAATCATAGTAATTGGGTACTTTGTGTTTTCCATCACAAGTCTTGTATAAGAGAGCACAATTCCCTTACTTCCACCCAAATCTTCCTTTTGGCCATTCTTGTCACAGATTAGACTAGATAACTGCCTCAAGGACATTGTTTGAAAATTTTACTTTTTTTTTTTTGGCCAGGGAATATTTACTCTTTCATACCTTCCATGCTACTCTAATTTTTTTTTTAAGCTATCCAAGCCTATGTTTCAAATTAAGGATCACGTTTAAACATCATGGTAAGTTTTGTGTTTCATTTTTTCATGTAGGATTAATGTTGATATGAATTCTCGTGATCAAATTAAAGAAAATAACTAAATGAAAAGCCTCAAACACTGCTTATCTTGAATCCTAAATAATAGAATCCTTTGACAGATCCCATCTAATTCATGTGCTCAGTGAATTCCAAAAAGAGTAATCTATTATAATAGACGCCGAGTGAGTGTTAGGGATGGTATGTGTTGTAGTATGATTTCAATTTTGCATTTGCAGTACTTGCTAATTTATTTTCCCTAGTGGTATATTGTTTTCTCTCTCTGCACTTTGTCTTCAATTAAGACTGTAGAAAAGCTCCTGTCAGACAACAGGCAAAGCTCACCCTTTCTCTTGGAGATCGTGTAAGAGAGGGACAGAGGTAGAGCAGAAAAGTCAAATAATAACTAACAAAGTAATGCCTTTCGGAGAAGCCCACACCCATCCCCATGGCCTTGTGCAGTCTGGCATGGGAACATTAATTCAGGGTTGCTGGGACGAAGTGGTTGACTAGGAGCCTGAGATAGGGCTTCTGGGAAATCATGGAATTTAACATTTACTGACTGCCTGGTGAGAAGGTACAGAGAGCTACAGGGAGATGGCAGACCAATAAGAGTCTGGGCTCAGGACAAGGAAGTCTCCACTTGTGAGAATTTGCAAGTGGACCACCAATTGGCCAGGACCACAGAATCCAGCAGTGAGTGGCTCCCCTCACAATCTCAAAGGCCAGGAATGACCAGTTCCCCCAGGGCTCACCATTCCTGAGAGCAAACCAGACCAACTGCTGCACAGTACTCATCACAGAGGATCCAGAGAAGACCACCGGGAGGAGAGTTTGTTTGTACCCTTCATTCCCTGCCGCATGGAACCTCAGCCCTACTTTCCACACACAACCAGACATCATCTGGGGAGGTCAGGGGGAGGAGAGAGAACCGCAAAAGACTGCTTTAGACTGAAAAGACCCAGAGAGACTGATTACACATCAGACATTGAGATAGTACACACTGGCAGGTCTAACTTGTTTATTGTCCAGTGGAGTAGGAACTTGTGGAAAATATCAGGACAGTTAAATGAAATAAAGCTACATTTTCTTTGGACAGCTAAGCCCAGCAGGAGTGAATTTATGACCTGCCTACATATAAAGAGAAAACAAAACAAATTCCCGAATTGGAAAGCAAGTGTCCGTATTATTAATACTATGAGTTTTTGTGCTGAAGGTCAGTAGGATTTTTCTTAACTTTTCTTCCAGTGAGAGGCAGTGCAGGATGGGCTCTGGGGTCAGTTTCCTTCTCTGCAGAGTGAGGCTAAAAATGGTATCTATTGCATAGGATTTTTGTGAGAATTAGAGAAGTTAATGCACATAGAATGTAAAATGCAGCACCTCATTAGTCAGTACTCAATAAATATTAACTATAGTTATTTAGAAATATAAATGAAGCAAATGCTCTAGGAGTTTAGATGAGCGTGAAGCCACTGCAGAGTGAAATGACCCAGGAAGATTTTCTCAGGAATTGGAGCTTAAGCTGCACTTTAAAGAGGGGAAGACCCATGGGGTGGAGTTAGCAGGAGGCAAGGTCCTTCCATTCACTTGAGAGCTAAGACGTAGGGGCTGGAGTAAACAAACGACCTTTAAGAAAAAGACAAGTACTGTAGATATCTAGGTCTTCAACTACTTAGGTACACACTAACTTCTGGAAGAATGCAATTTTTTCCCCACCCGTTTGTCCTCAGAAAGCATGGCAATTCCTGAGATATTTCACCAGATCAACAGGGGCCCCAGGAAGCTACACCTCTGAAATGGTAAGATTCAGGCTGGATTCGCCCTAGATCATCCTAGGCCTTGGGATAACTGCAGAAGTTTCCCCATCCCTGGATTTTGTGGTTCTCACTGTACCCCACAATCTGGAATCTTACCTCTGTACATAAGCTAGGAGGACACGCCCACAGGCAACCACAAGGTCATCTTTTCTGACAATTCAAGGCATGCATAAAAAGGTTAGGAACAAAAATGGAATAAATACATTAAAAATAAGGTTAGGAAGAAAGAGATCTCTGTTGCCTCATGTTTCTTTTTCATCATTTTTAGTCTTTCAAATTATATGCCGGCACATCCTAATGAATATTTATTGAATGAGTGATTGAAGGAGCAGGAAAACAGAAAACAGAGTTTAGAAAACATAGTTCTTCTGAATCCAGTATGTTAAGTAGTCCTCAGAGTCAGTTCAACTCACCTTCATGAATACATACTATAGATATGGTAGATAAGATACACAGAGTTCTGACCTTCAAAGGTCTTTCAGTTTGCTCTGCTTTGGTCTTGGCGCTTTAAGTGGAGGTCATCCACACTGGCAATGAGGTCTTTTTTCTAGGATTCAGCCAGGTGACTCTCATTAACCCTCCTGTTCTGCTGCTTCTTGAGTTCATCATTCTGCCCGTCCTGCCATCTTTGGTCTACTCTGGCTCCTGATTCACATCTGCTTCATAATCTTTTTGGACCTATGTATCTCAATTTTTGACTTTGTTTCCTCTGTGCTCAACTGCTGCCTTTAAATGAAAACCTCCATCAAACTAATGAGGAGGGAGTGGAGGAAGTCATGCAAAACAATTTTGCAGGACTTAGAGATTGATTGGATATGAAGTATGAGCGTTAACGGCATTAGCACAGTGGTTTTGAGCCTTATCGACAAGAGGATTTTAGTAAAAATAAGGAAAGGTGTTGGAGGTGGGAAGAGATCATGGCTGGGGAGAGACACAGAGAGAGAGAGAGGGAGGAATGAATAATAATCTGATGCAGGGAATGAATTATGTCTCACCTCATATCAATCATAATTTACTGAAACTTTTGATATGCATTAATCATTTCACAACATTTGTGTGAATTAAGAACTGTCATAACTACTTTATAAAGGAAGACGCCGAGGTTCAGTGAGCTTAATGATTGTCTAAGATTCCAGAACTAGTAAATAATAGATACAGGTTTTATTTCACCTTGATTGAGTTGACCAGTTGACTCTAAGCTTCTATCCCTGTTCCAGCATTAAGTTACATATACCCTCTACCAATTCAAAGATGCACAAGGCTGTACTGGAAAGAATTAGGACACCTGGCTTCCTCTTTAGTCTCTGCCTCTAGAATATTTGGTCTTATCAGTTTATGTCTTGCTTTGAGTATGAGAATTCATATGTATGTGACATGGTTGTCCTAGACTCCCTTATCTCCAAACCCTCTTCCTGTTCTAAGAGTCCAAGATTCATTAAACATAATGTTCAAGAAAAATTATATGTGAAAGAGCCAACTTACAAGACAGGAGAAGGGCTCATCTCCAGGGCTATGAAAGTCTTCCTTGTAGTTCTAACATTGTCAAAATGCTAATAAACTTTAGAAATCCTTAAATAATAAGGAAACTCATGAGAGGTGAATGACTTGTCCCAGATGACACTCCAGGTCAAAGGAAGGACCTGGCACACAACTCAAATCAGAAATCAGAATTTAGAATCCTGCTGTAACCCCTGGAACTTACTACCGCTGTTATATTAGCCATCAACATAAAAGCAGCTGGAATCTATTGATATTTGGACTCTGTTTGGAATTCCTTTGTTTCTAATGTATTCTAAAAGGACTTTTTGAAATCTTTCTTAATAATGCAGGACACTGAAAATGTTTTCTGTGGGCTGTTTGTAAATGTGGGTTGTGTGACACACATCTGCAAGCTACATGGTGAAGTATTTTATATTCTATGCTCCATATTTATCATTTTCTCAATCTGATGTTTTGGAAAAAAAGGACTGTGTACTGGGGTCTCAAGTGTTTGCCGGTGGTGCTCAGCTTGTTTAAATTATCAGATGTTTTTACTAAATTATAATTATCCTTTATTAAGAGCAAAACACTATTTGGCTTGCAGCAAGCCTCATCTGACTGGTGAATCATGAGGACATGTTTTTGTTTCAACAGATTACAGAGAAAGCATTCATTTATAGTCATCATAACTAACTAACACTTTTGGTATTTCCTGATAGCCCTGATAAGTTAAAATTTGCAGCAACTAACAAGGTGTTGATTTAACCAAACTTTAACTTGCTCTAACTTCAAATTATACTTGTTTTAAAAATCTAATGGTCTTTAGAGGTCGTAGTGGGGGAAATAAATCCATTCATATCCTCAACTGAGGAACGGTTCTTTAACTGAGAAAAGGCTTTTGTTTTTTTTATGAAGACCAGCTTTCTGAGTATATAAACAGTGTAGTGGAAAAAAAAAGACAAAATCCTCTCTAGTCAGCTCAAGTGGCCAAGTGAGTCCTGGCAGTGAATGGACCCCCAAGTCCCAGCCTTTGAACTAACTCTTGTACAAACATGTGTACTTGCAGAAGGCTTTCTATCCTTGTTATGTAGTCTTTATTGCATGCATTTAGTAGACATCTTGAGAACAAACTATAAATAAGCAATAAGTACAAGAGGTGGAAAAGGTGTGAAGTATCTCCCTATTCTTCGGAGGTGAGCTGACAATGACTCCAGTAGGAAGCAATATTGTAACGGGCCAAAGGGGAAGGGAGAAAAAGTCACAGGACACAGCACCATCACAAGTCTGAAGTGCAGATTGATAGACGTTTTATTTTGCTAATAGATCTCAGTTTCTTTAGAAGCACCTATTCTAGCTCAGCAATGACACACTTTTCGAACATAATCTAGGGTAACTTCCATCTCAAGTATCTATTTTTTCGAGTCTACTTCCATCCACTGTTCAATTCCCAGCTCTCTCAGATCTGTGCTTGTATCCACTGTAGTCCCTCTTGTGTGGCTCAGAAAACATCTGATTTAAAAAGAGCTTCTGGCACTCAACCAGGCACCTATCAGCATCCTGGGTGTGTGCTAAACTTCACCAAATTGTTTTTTCAGTCTCCTTTGATGCCATGCCAACTTTCTTTTACTTCATTCATCTCCTCACCTTGAGTCCCGTCTGTTTGCTATTTCTCCAGTGATACTTCTCTATGTTTTTACATGCTATTTCCTTGCTGAGGATGACTTTTCCTTATTGGTCATGACCAATAGGATGACCTATTGGTCATCTGCTACTATCCTTTCAGATCAAATATAAGTAGCATCTTCTCTAATTGTGCTGGCCTGGAAGAGGGGCGATGAGGTCAGCAAAATCTTTCCTCTTGCCCTTCTAATGCGGTCCTTCTTGGTCCCTGTGGTCCAGTGGGGTACTTCAGTTTCACCCCCAGGTTTGGGGATTTTCACATGGTGTCTTATCTATGGAGAGTTGCAAGTTGGTCTTCTTATGAAGGAGACTGAAGTTGGGAACGACCTCTGTTGCTACCTTGGTGATATCAGTTTGAGTCTCTTGCCCAGGACTTTACATCAGAAGCCAGTGAAGTAAACACATAAATCTGGGGAAGTAGCAGCTGTGGCAACATTTGTAGCTCAGGGTCATTTGGCAATGGTGCTTGTGGGAGAAGCCATGCCAGGTGCCTGTAGCCCAGTGATGCTCAAGGTGGTGGCAATGGAGACCCCACGGGCTGGTTCTGTAGAGTGAATGAGGCTGTGCTTTGTCTGCCTGCTCTTCCTTTGTTCTTGCTCATTTTCTAAGCTTTTGCTCCTCCAGCCCACCCAGGGATTCTAAGTTTTCATACATCCTTTAATATCTTCAGTTGACCACTTATTTCCTGTTACTTGCAAATAAGAACACTGGCCAGTATGTTGTCTACTCAGTCTTTTAAGATATATACTGTTAGTTTGTTCCATTATTATTATGGTTTATCTACTTACTTTTTAAACTTTTAAAGTTTGTTTGGAAATCAGAAATAAGGGAGGAAATCCAGCTTCTTTTTTTTTTTTTAACTCTAAATAGCTAGATGTTGCCTCAGTTCCCCTTACTAAACATTCTATTTTCCCCCGCTAATTTTAAGTGCAAATTTAAATGTATATAAAATCCCAGGTGTACTTTTACACTTAATTCAGTTTCGTTCATTGCTCAGTGTATTCTTGTAAAAATATCTAAATTCTCTCTCTCACTCTCTCACACACACACACACACACACACACACACACACACGCACGCACAGACTTTTTAGAATTATTCAGTTATTCTTATCAGCTTAATTTTCAAGATAGAACTCAACATCATGTTGCTAAATCCCTTACGAATTCACGTAGCTATTTGTATTAAATTGCATTCTCTTCATAGATTAAAATCATGAGGATTTGAAGAACTGACATCTTTATAAATGTTGAGTCTTCCTATTTAAGAGCAAGGTAAGCGTTATTATATTCTTCTATATAAAAACAAGGTAAGTCTTTTCGTATTCTTCTGTAAAGAACATTCTTCTCCGTTTCCCTCTCTACCCTCCCTCTTTCTGATTATAACAATGCATTCATGGTTTTTTTTTTAAATTATGTGTGTTGTAATCCATCATCGTCATTCTGTTTGATGCTCATATATTCCCCCGTTTGGCCAATGGGAGCCCCTGCAAGCCAGTTCCTATGTCCTTTTGACATGGTTCCATTAATCTTTAAACACTGATCCCATTAATCCTTCAGGCTGCATTCCTACTGTGGGTGGGAAGTTGAATTATGTATGATTAAATTACAGAATGGGATACAATGAAATTGGCTTCTCACGTCACTTTACCATACTGCATCTAATTCCCTGTGCATGTTCCCCAAGACTGTTTTATTCTATTCTTCCCGAATAGCATCAGCATATTGCAGGCTTGAGAATACTTCTGTTCTTACTGTGATTCACTAGATCTAAACATTCAACAATGACACGAACTGTTCATTTTAAAGACCATTGTGACTTTAAAGCCTCACTTGCCTGAAATTTCTCCTGATTTGGGGACAAACTGTATTATGTTCTTTGGATTCTCTGAGAGGTTTCAGCTTTGATAAATTGAAAGATGTAACTTATACTTGTATATAGTGTAGAGATCTCTTTTACAAAGACCGACACTTGGTTACATAGAATTTGACCTTAAATATTGACCCCCGAAAAACTTTGAAGTGACTATTATTTTTAATTCATTTAAAAATTAGTTAAATTAATATATGCCATAGTTTAAAATGTATTCCTACAGAAAAACTTTTAATCAAAAGCAACTATTCCCTGTCCCATCCTTTCCCACCCTCATCCTGCCCCAGAGGAAATTAATTGAGTCTGTTTCTAATAATTGAGAAAGTTACTCCAATCTCTCTAAACATGTGTTTAATACCACTTTTTTATTCATCAATTTCAGATACTCTCTCTTGCCTTTTTGCTTTGATAAAAGAGGATGAAGTGAATGTAAAGCATTTTCTCCTTTCCTTCCTTTCCCCCATATAGGGATATAAATATTCCCAGGTTCTCTATTGGATAAATATATAACTTTAACCTATACCATTCTATTAATTTGCTATGGCTGCCATAATAAGGTACAACAAATTGGATGACTAAAGCAACAGAATTTTATTTTCTCAGCGTTCTGGAGGCTAAAAATCCAAAAGCAAGGTGTCAGCAGGGTTGGTTCCTTCTGGGGGCTGTGAGGGAAGAATCTGTCCCAGGCATGTTCCTTTGGCTTGTAAATGGCCCTCTTCTCCCTGTGCCTTTTCTCATAATCTTCCCTCTGTGCATATCTGTCTCTCTGTCCAAATTTCCCCTTTTTATAAAGGCACTGGTCATTTTGGATTAGGACCCATCCTAATGGCATCATTTAATTTGATTACCTCTGTAAAGACCTTATCTCCAAATAAGGTCACATTCACAGGTACTGGGGGTTAGGACTCCAACACATCTTTTTTCGGGGACACAGCTCATCCCATAACAATGATTATATCTTTATTCTCATTTCCATCAATATTAGAAATTCCCTTTGGACACTTCACTTTGTAAGATGACACTGTTAACATCCTGGGCCTTAAGTTCTTCTAAACCCTCCATCTCTCATAATCTGTCCTCTTTTATATCGACGGGGTGACCAAGTTTATATCCTGTTCTATAAACATATTTAAGCCTTTCATGTTATGTCTGTAGCTTCACTCCAAAATTTGAAATTCCATAAACAGTATTTTTATTATTATGATCATATAAATGTTATCCACTGTAGAACCAGGTGATATAGTAGGTTTACATTTCCCTTTTGTTTTTCCTGGTTTTCATAATTGATTTTGTATTACCTGCCCTTACCGCATTCTGGTGTATTCTAGAGGTCTTTCAGTATAACATCATAATGAGTATACCAGGATCAGGGTACCTGAGTTAAAATCCCAGCTTTAGCAAATACTAGCTATGTGTCCTTAGGCTATATTTAAATCTTTCATTTCTCAATTTATTCATTTGTAAAATGAGTATAATGATGATAATACTAACTGACTTTATAAGATTAAATGTGTTACTACTTACATAACTGTTAGAGCTGTACCTGAAACACACTACACTCTTAACATGCTTTAGCTGGTATTATTATTGTAACTTTCCAAAGAAAGTATCAAATTTCTAAAATTGCCCTATTCTGGACTGAGTTGTGTCCTCCAAAATTTATATGTTGAAGCTCTAACCCCAAGGTGACTGTGTTTGGAGATAGGGTCTATAAAGAGGAAATAGAGATTAAATTATGTCTTAAGGGTGGGGCTGTAATCTATACGACTTTTTCTTCTTCTTATAAGAGGAAGAGATACCAGAGATCTCCCTCTCTCTCTCCACACACACACACACACAAACACACACACAGAAAAGGCCATGTGAAGACTCAATAAGAAGGCGGCTGTCTTCAAGCCAGAAGGCACATCCTCACCAGAAACTGAGTTTGCTGGCGGCTTGATCATGGACACCTAGCCACCAAAAGCATGGAAAAATGAACTTCTGTTGTTTAAGCAACCAAGACAGTGGTGTTTTGTTATGGCAGCCCTAGGTGAGCAAGACACTGTCTTTCCCTAGATTTCTGCCCATGGGAAGCCTCCAACGCCCAGCTCCACGCTGAGCACAGTGCCCTCCCTGCCTGTGGCACAAAGGACAAGGTGAAATTTCCTGTCTCTGCTCTCCTGCATTGCAGCTATCACTTCCCAGACTCCACCTTCCTTATTTTGGTTTCCTCTCTAATTTTGCAGACATACATCCTGATAGAGCTTCCTGAAAAAGGGTGTTCTCAGGATAAATTTTCTGAGTCATTGCATGCTGGATATATCTCTACCTTTCCTTCATGCTTTATTCATACTTTGGATAATTAAAGAATTCAAGATTGAAATTACTTTTCCTTTAGAAAATTTTCTCATATATTATTGATAAAATATCTGTTTCCCTTTACTTGATGGGAAATCTTTTTGTTCATTTATTTGCTTGTTTGTTTTATAATCTGGAAACTTTTAGACTCTTTTGTTGTTCCTATCTCCCAATAATGTATCTAACATTTCTGTATTTTTCATTTTTTTAGCCATTTAATATGTTCTATTAATCTAAAAGTACATAATTCATAGGAGCCAACTTACAGGGGCTCCTAGAGTCAAATTAGTGACAACTTGAATATCTAAGGTAAAAATGATAATAATGGATAACAATGCATTGACTAAAAATTAATAAAGATCCATGAGTCCTTAGTGATATTCTTCTTAGTGAAGAGAGAGAGAAAGGCAGAACCAGACAATAAATGTAAAAGGAATGATAATATTTGAAAATATCATTTTGCTATTTTCTATATAATAATTGATTCAGACAAGGATTGTTAATGGAGGCTAAAACTATTGCTTGGATGTAAAGTGGTTGTGAAAGAGGATATTTGCAGTCTTAAAGTACCACTGCATAGATTATTTCTTAATTACATTACATCAGGGAAGATACATCTTCCCAATAGATATATCCAGTATTCACCACCTTAATTAAATAATCAAACTTAGCATCACCATTATTGCAGACAATATTTTGTATTTCCAAAACATCTTTATTATTGTCTGATTTTTCTTTTTCCTTGACACTGTTTTGTTTCATTCTTTATTTTTATAAACGCAGTGTCTTCTCAAATCTCTCTGAGAATACTAATTCGTGTAATTTTAAACTTTTCTTTTCTTCATGAATCATCTTTCTTTCCTCCAAGGATATGCTTTATCCATGATAATGGTCTTTTTCTTGCCTCTCTCACAGGTTTTACTCAAATGACTGGTATCTCTTGGTATCCAAGAATGGGGCAATAGCTAACCATGAGCATTGTCACCCACGTGGGGCTTCTTAACCCAGTGAGCTTAGGCTGTGTAAGTACTGGAAGGTGAGGTTAGTGGCTTCATAGACTTTGAGTTCCCTAGTATCTCTGGGTCCAAGCTTTTCCCAGGTTCTGCAAGGCAGGTTCCTTTCCAACCTGGCTACAATGCTGTAGGTTGTGGTTTCACCTAAACTGTTCCAGTCAACACTCCTCCAGCAACCGCCCACCTTGCAGACATTTTTGAGTCTTTTTATCCTCAGATGGCCTCTCTCTAGAGCTTTTTATTGTTGTGGTTTTATAGCTTTTTCCCTCTTCTGTTATTTTTCAGTCAGCTTTTGCTGCTATAACCACCAACCACATTAACTCAGTGGCTTGCAACGTAGATTTATTTCCCACTTGTGTTGTATAAGGGTTCTGGGTCAGCCACTGTTTCTTTTTGATGATGCTGGCTTGGATGGGCTCCCCATGTCTTCTCATTGTGGCACGCAGGGTGAAGGAACAGCTTGTATCTGGAGCATGTTGTTCTTATAAGCAGAGAACAGGAACACAAGAGAGAGATTGTCAAGCCACGCAGGCGCACTTAAAGTCTCTGCTTGGAATGTGGCTTTAAAACTTCCACCCCTGTTCCATTGGCCAAAGAAAATCACATGGGCAAGCCCAAAGTCAACCGGATAGTTAAATATATGTCATCTAGAGCGAAGCATGGCCACAATGGGGCAGGGATAAGTAATTGTGAATAATCAGCCTTTTACTACCAATTTAGCGGATCATGGGAGTGAAGTAGGTAAAAAGAGTACTCAGTCTATGATTCATATGAAATTGGTCATGATCAAGAGGGTCCTTTGAGGAGCTTTTAAATTTTCTTGGAAAGAGATATTTCTTCAAAAAAACATGGAAAGGGCTTCCCTGGTGGCGCAGTGGTTGAGAGTCCGCCTGCCGATGCAGGGGACGCGGGTTCGTGCCCCGGCCCGGGAGGATCCCACATGCTGCGGAGCGGCTAGGCCCGTGAGCCATGACCGCTGAGCCTGCGTGTCCGGAGCCTGTGCTCCGCAACGGGAGAGGCCACAGCAGTGAGAGGCCTGCGTACCGCAAAAAACAAAAACAGAAACAAAAACAAAAAACAACAACAACAAAAGAACATGGAGAAATTTCAGTAGTGGGAAACTATACCACTTGAAATTTATATAAAGCATGTATGCATGCCCACATTTATAAAACCACTCCACTTTTCATCACCATTGGAATTACAGTGGGAAACACTCAAAAGATCTGGGGAATATGGAGACGTATGTCTATTTTCAGAATACACAGTGATCAGTTAAAAATGATTCAAAATCAGAACCTACCCCACTAGCAATAATTTCGCATCTTTTGTTTATGTTGTATGAAACTTAAATATTAAACAAAGTTGACAGTTTGGCAGGGAAGCAAAGCTTCATTCTGCATCTGGTTTCTCTGAACAAAAGTATGTAAAGGAAAAGGAATGTGATTATTTTTGCTCCATTATTCTTGGAAAGATAATATCAAATAAATGTTTGAGAGTTTAAAATGATTTTTCCCAGCTTGAGGATATATTTGTTCCTTTTAATTTCTTGCCTGCTTTTATTAAGTGAAATTTATTTATTGTATTTTAATGAGTTTACCATTTTCGGAATGTTTTTATATTATGTACACAGATTATCTGAGTTTGTGATAAGTCTCTGAGAAAAAGTATGTTCTTACCAATGCCAACTGCAAAATTCAAAGAAATCATGAAGTTCACAAACCAAAACTTTACACCTTCTCTAATTCCTGCTCTGAAAGAAAATGTGTATTTTTAAACTCTTTATTAGTGTATATTTGGGATGCAAAAAAATACTTTTATAATAACAGTAATAACAGTAATAACAGTAAAAAATTTAAATGTAGAGCTACCCCAGGTTTGCTTATTCCTGATACTATTTTCTCTTGGGAAAGAATGGTAAATTAGTTGTAAATATCCTAAGATAATACTGAAAGCAAATATTATTAGCCCTTTAGCTTTGGAAGTCTTTGTTGATAGGGCTAAAATTGACATTCCTAGCATTTAAAACCCAGTAGATTTTTCAGTAGGTTTGGAGAAAAGTGGGCTGAATAAACATATGAACTTCTAGCATGAGAGAGAGAGAATATGAAATTTGAAAAAACCAAGCTCCAATTTAGAAATTTGTAAAGTCCAGAGATCACTTCATTCACTAAATCTCCTGGGGAAGTAGCTATGGGTTATTTGATAACAGCAGAAACAACTCACAGTTTGCAAATCGTTGGGTCAAATCGCAAGTTCTGTGAACTTTGAGTTTTCCCTGGAAATGACTGAGGGACTGGAAACTCAGTAGAAATGAGCACCAGAACCTTCTGTTCATAAACACGAAAGTGGGGAGAAGAGTTAGGGATGATTATGTTTGTGCAGGGGCACTGGGTCCTGGTCTTCATCCTGATCTGTCTGGCCAAGTGAGTGACTTTCACACTTCTCTTTCAACTCTTCTGTCAAATATAACCATTACTGGTCTTTTAAATGATCATAATAGTATTTTCAAATGTCCTACATGCTATGTAACTTAATTTTTTTTTGCAGTATGTGGGCCTCTCACTGTTGTGGCCTCTCCTGTTGCGGAGCACAGGCTCCGGACGCACAGGCTCAACAGCCATGGCTCACGGGCCCAGCCGCTCCGCAGCATGTGGGATCTTCCCGGCCCGGGGCACGAACCCGTGTCCCCTGCATCGGCAGGCGGACTCTCAACCACTGCGCCACCAGGGAAGCCCTATGTAACTTAATTTTTCATTGCAAATTTGAGTTTTATTTTATAGGAAAATCACAAAGATATGTGGACTCTAGTTTTACCTAGTTCATGGGAGTACCTAGTGTATGTCATTCCACACCTCCCACTGATATCCCTAGTATGTATTTCTTGATGTAGAATGTGCACATGGTTGCAAGCTTAGTCTGTCACAGGTATTTAAGCCAAGCTGGGTTACAACAGGGCTATCATCACATTTTCTCATACACACATCCACTATTCCCCTCAAATGAGAAGATACATATATATTTGAAGTAACCACCATCGAGGAGATAACACTTTCTCAATTTTTACATTTTCCATCAGCTTATAGGGACAGGGAAACACATTTGAGTTGGTTGTCGACATCTGGTAATTTGTATGGTCTTGAAACAATCACGTTAGCCTCGCAGTAGAGTAATTGAATGCAGACAGCAGCCTCTCACTGCACAACTATGCATCCCCCAGTAAAGTTTGGTTTGCAGAAGGGGATTCTGGCAGCTTCTGTCCAGGATGAAGTGCTTCAGCCGGACTTGTCTGGGTGCTTTGGTGAGTGTGACCTCAAAAACAGGACAGCTGCTTTGAAGGCTAAGGATGTGGGCAAGAAGGTAGAGCTACTGTACTTAAGAAGCATATGGACACATATACACACTCCCAAAGGTAAAATAGAGAGCTAGTGGGAAGCAGCCACATAGCACAGGGAGATCAGCTTGGTGCTTTGTGACCACCTAGAGGGGTGGGATAGGGAGGGTGGGAGGGAGGTGCAAGAGTGAGGAGATATGGGGACATATGTATATGTATAGCTGATGCACTTTGTTATAAAGCAGAAACTAACACACCATTGTAAAGCAGTTATACTCCAATAAAGGTGTTAAAAAAAAAAAAAAAAACGAAGCACGGAACATGAAGTTCTTGTTGGAATGGAAGAAAACAGAAGAAGCTTCTGGGTGTGTTTTGTACCCTGCTGAGCCTACATGAGATCTAGCTTGCTCATCCATTTCATGGATCACATAGGATAAGGAAAGAGGCAGCAGGCCTATGCTTGTAACACATGTCCACATCCAAATGTCCAAACCTCAGGTTAGAGCTTCTTCAGGTAACAAGTATTTGCTGAAGGCACACTATGTCCTAAAACAGTGCTATAGCCTCAAAAGGGCACGATAAAACATAAATAAAATCTGACACTATAGAGTATGTGGCAAACAGAGCTCTCATACCCTGGTGGTAGAAATATAAAACATGGTGTGTACAGTTTGGAATGATTACATATAGAAAGACAGAAAAGTGCACATGTACAAAGGACCGGATATTCCATTTTTAAGGGTTTAATCTAGAGCAATTATTGTACAAAAAGCTGAGGAAACATGAACAGGGATACTCAATTTTAGTGTCGTTTAAGCTATGTATGATCATTTAAGAAGTTTTAACGTCTACCACTAGGAAATGAAAAAAATAAGATATGGCATTACGAGGTTTGTAAGTAGCAATGTGGATAGATCTCAAAAACAAGGTTCTGAGCTAAAAAGAAGTAAGATGCCTAAAACAATATTTACATAAGGAAAACTCAAACAAGTCAATACTGAATATTATATACAGATATATTTGTGTAAAAGGGTAAGAACTTATTGTAAAAATGACTACCTCATTAATTATTCTGGTTGTCTCTGGGGGTAAGAGGTTGAATAAGATAAGAGTTAAAAGTTTAGATTATATTTAATGGTATATTTATTCTAAAAATAATAGAACTTTAGTACCTGCTAATCCTGTGTCATAATTCTGTGATTGTATTTATAGCAGGATTTGCACTTTTCTGTATTTTGTAAGCGTTCATTATCCCTGCCTTCATAGTATTTACAATTTAAGTTGGGAACCATGTCTAATATACATAAAACACTTGGAGAATAATCAAGTAGTAAACTCTGCGTAGGATTTCTTAATACAAAAGCATTTCACAGAAGAAAGAGAGGGACCACCAAGAGTCCTCGAGATCCTTTCACAAGTTCAAAACAATTTCCATAATCACACTAAGATGGCATTTTCCATTTTTACTCTCATACCTTCACAAGTATACAGTGAAAATCTTCAGACGATATATGATGTGGGATATTGCAACAAATTGAATGCAGAATCAGATAAGAGAATACAGCTGTCTTCTATTAAGCCAGACATTAAAGAGATTTGTGAAAATGTAAAACACTGCCATTCTCAGTAAAGATGTTTTGATTTGGAAAATATAAGGGTTTTTTTCATAAAAATATGTTGTTTACATTCACATGTAATGGGTTTATTACTGTTATTTTAAGGAAATACATAAATATGTATTTTTAAATCTTCTTGTTTTTAATTTCTTAAACAATAAATGTAAATAACTATCTTCCGTGTAAACAAAAGCTCTTTGGATTCTCAATAGTTTTTAAGAGTGTTAAGTGATCCTGAGACCACAAGGTTTGAGAACTGCTTGAGTTGGATTACAGTTGGAGGTGATTCTGAAGGAGGTGGAATTAAATTCATCAGTGGGAAGTAAGGAATGCATTTCAGATGGGGAGAATATTATAGACAAAACATTCTACTGACTAACCCAAGAATCACGTCAAATTAACTTAGAAAGCTAAGGTAAGGATAATATCAACAGATGGAAATTTGCACTTGAAGGAGAAGCTTAGAGCAAGCTTTTTTAGTAGTAATTATTCAGTAAGCGTTTGTTGTTCTGAAAGTTCTGTGGTAGGCACTGGGATACCTGTGAAGAAGTATGTCTCACTCTCTGTCCTACAAAAACTCATAGTTTAGTGCCTATTTAATTACAAAGAGCTATAATAGAGATAGCTTTCATTTCACATTGTGAAATGAAAGAACCAAGCACATTATCAACTGGTCTTTGATTTCTCCACTAGTATTCTGCTTCCTTTATAAAGGTTTCTAGAAAAATAAAAACCTGTGCAATAGCTTTGGAGAAAGAAATGAGTACAAAGTTTGTTTGTTGCAGTCTGTTTGTTGTAACCCTTTTAATTACAGATACATGGGCATTGTATCTGTCAGGATAGACAGTCTAGCAGTGAACAAACAAACCCCAGATTTCAGTGGCTTGAAACACAAGTGTTAATTTCTCCCTCATACTATGTGTCTGTCTGTTGCAGGTCTGTGGGAGGCTCTGCTCTGTTTATTTATTCCACATCATTTTATGGTACCACAGACTCACATGCATCATCAAGGTGCCCTGTGACAGGGGGAGAGAGGTTGAAAAGTCAAGCTCTAGCAATTATTACAAAGTTTTCCTGGAAAAAAAGACATAGAGCTTTCACTATTTCATTGCCCAAAGCTAGTTTCACAGACTTGCCTAACTACTGAAAGCGGGGATAGTGGTGGGTAAGAGATATTTCATTTAACTGCAAGTAGCAGTACATCAGACATCAGAGAAATCTAGAATTGCCCACTGCAAGCACTGCTTAAGAAAAATAAATTACAGTAAATGTTTAACTCTATACCAGCTGAATCAAATTCAAGAAGGGTATTTCTCAAGCGGAATCAAACTTCCTATGGTGTCAGTTTCCCCTCTTCCTCAACCCTTATAATGTCATTTGTTGGTAGAGATCTCAAACTTTATGGTAAATATTGGTTAGTACCCATTTGCTGGGTTAAGATGACAGGTTGAGAAATTGTACTTCCACTGCTGAATCAGTCTTGCATGGCAGTGCACAAATACATCTGGAAAGTTGTGTGGAATAGCGCTCTGAAGTCAGATAGACCTAGGTTTGGCACTTGGATCTTCTTTTCAGGAGTCAAAGAGCCACATAAAACTGTCAATCCTGATGAATATATTCAGGTTGGCAGGAGACCAAAGTCACATTCTTTGGGATGATCTGTATTTACTGGCTGAGCGTATCAGAAGGGTCAGCTCATGGCCTTTTCTAGTGCATTTGGGCAGAGAGTACAAATTGCTGTGGTTTTTGGGTTTTATTTATTCTAGGACAAAATGAAATAAAGACCTCATCCGGGGAAGGGTATGAAACATGAACAGACCAATATAAGAGAGTTAGAGAAGGGGATCTTGAAAGTCAACTAGTCAAAACACCCATCTGATGCTTGGATCTCTCCTGCAAACTTCCGTCCAGTGTATCATAAGATTAAAACTTCCCAGTTGCAGCAATCATGACTGCCCAGTGCCATTCTGTCTTGGAAACCTCTGACTGCTAGAATTATATTTTATTTTGTGCCGATGTCTATGATTTAGTCATGGAGATATGCTTGCAGAGTTGAAAAGAGCTATGCTATTTGATTCCTGAAAAGATGCATTTTATTATCCCATGTGCTTCTCATATCAAATCCAGGAAGTAAGTATTATTATTAGACAGATGAGAAAACTGAGGCTTGGTGAGGCTAAGTAACTTGGTGAAGGTGACAATACTGAGTTATAAACTGGGAATGGATGAATGATTGTGCTTTCAAATATCATTGTGACAGTGGGGAAAAACCCCATCAATCAACTCTGCTTGAATACAAACACACTTATATGTGACAGTGATTTTGTTGGCAGTATAATATTTTATCAAGAATGTGTGAGAATGATCTCAAGTAGACCACCCTTGTTTTATCTCCTATGCTACCTTTAGATTTTCTGGGGATAATTACTGTTTCCAATTTTTTGATAAAGCTCAGTGCTGGTCATGTAAGTGTGCAAAACAGAATTGAAGGATGAGTACGTGCATAAAATATTCTTCCTGTAAACCTTAACAGATGGGCAATGATTTGTGCAGAAGAATTTTTTACTTTAATAAAATCAGAGCCTGCACTTTGTTTGGGGACCACGTGTCCAGGAGAACAACCATTTTCAACTAAGTATGTATGAAATCATTAAGACATAGAGTCCACTCAACTCTTAGGGGTCATTTCTCTAACAAAACATGTCCAAAAAACCAAGCAACCGATAATCAATCAACCAACCAAACCAAACCAAAACAAAACAGAACAAAAAACCACCTAGCTCTGAGCCACAGTGATGCTTTAGTAATTCCATCTATTAACATATTAACCAACTTTCCTGTGCTGCGTGCATATGGTAGGGACCTTTTTGCTTTCCCTGAGCCATATTCATATATCAAAGATATTTTTTGATATTCCTGTATCAAAGAAATTTTTTAAAAAGAAGAATGGTGGAAAACGTGAACCTTGACTTCCTGTTTCTGGGACAGAATCATTTCTCCCCACTAGGACTTAGAAATAAGATCACTTTGGCTAATTCCCCAGGAAAGCAACAACAGGTGTGGAAGGGACCCACAGAAGGAAAGAATATAACACATGTCTACTTTATTCTGGCTTATGAGGAAGGCTATGGGATTCTCACTTCATTTCTTCCTGTTTTTATTACTTCTAATATTCCTCTTTTCCAGATTCAAGTTTCTGCCATGAATTACATACTCCTAGCTGCTTATATTCAGAAAGGTTTAGATTTACATTCAATTGTGACTCAAAGTTCTAATTTCATCCAACACAACATGCGCCTGGTGAATGCCTAGATTGTCTGGAGCCTTCTGAGCCTGTGAACTTTTAAGCAGAAACAGTCAGTTTGTTCCTTTGTTCTGGAACAGAAGCACTGTATCCCGTAGGTAAGTAGATAAGGCCACAACTAACCTCTTAAAACATGTCCTTTTGCCCCCTGAATGATGCAAATTATATATCCTCAAAGGCATAGGGCTGTGGGAGTCAATTTAAAAAGTACACAGAATTTTAGTTCTTATCATACTAACACTCCTTTTAAAAGGAAAATGGGTTGAGTTACAGAAAGCTATAATCAATAAAAATAGAGAAATTTCATTTAAACACTCATTCAAGCAGAATTAGAAAACAAAATGCATTCTGGCACGCATTGGATCTACCTGTAAATTAGAGTTTCTCTTTTTTCCCATCATTTTAAAGATTATTTAAAATTTTTAAAAGTGATATAACCAGTTTTTTTTTCTTAAGATGACCATCTTTAAATAGCAGCTATACATTTACTACATTTACATTCTTCCGTTTCTCTAATTCTTATTTCAGATAGCTTTAGAATAAAATCCTTGGTTCCTTCTTTGAATATGTATACCATTCTTTTGCCTGTATTTTTATTCTTCAGAAAATTTTCTCATTTTCCTCCCTTTCTCTATCATTGTATGCTAAAAAAAAGAAAATACTCTAAGACCTCCAGGATGCATTGATAGGCTCATTAGAGAAAAGAAAGCTGTTGAAATGAAGAGATTTGTTTTTGCATAGGCAAATTGCTTATCTTCTTTATGTCTTTGATTCCTAGTCTGTAATTAGACTAATAGCAGTATCTATCTCTAAGGTTGTGAGGCTTAAATGATTCGTATCAAGTGCTTGGTACAATGCTGGGCTCACAGTGAACTCAATAAATATCAGACTTATTACTAACATTATTTTTGTATTTGTTGTTCAATAAATGCTGTATAAGGTATTGAGCTAAGTGCCATTAAGGATACAAAAGATGAGTAAGACTTGGTTCTTGCCTTTGAAGCAAATACCATCTAGAGGTAAAGATGAGACCTATGCACAAATAGCAAAGATGAATAGTAGAAAATGCCACAAGAGTGTTATCAGTGAAGGGCATGGGGGAGGTGGGGGGGGAAGGGCTAGGCTTCCTTCCCTTTAGAGGAATCATTGAAAGCTTTAATAAAGCGATGACATTATTTAGCTGAATCTTGACAGTATTAAAAAAACCCTGAGTAGCAGTATTCTATATTATCTATAATTTTTTTAGATTAAAAATAGTACTTACTTTAATTTGCATAATCTGTTTATTGAATGAGGTTGTACATTTATCCATTGATTATTTGTACCTGTGTGCCTATGTGACTTACCACTTTATGTCCGTAGCCTGTTTCCCATGAAATTCTATGCTTTTTCTATCATTTTGTAAAAGCACTCAGTATTTTATGGGTGACAAATATATTATGTTGATAGATTTCTAAATATTGACCCATCCTTGCATTTCTAAAATTAACTCCACTAAATTTGACAGTATTCCTTTTATGTGCTGCCAGATTCTACTTTCTAATTGATGAGATGTTTATATGAGACTCTGTTTCCATTTCAGCAGCGTCTCTAAAGAGCAAGGGTAGAAAAAATATGCATCTCCCTCAAGTTTCCAAACTCAGGTGCCAGACCTCTTATACAGGATTTGCAAATGATGTGAAGACCTGTTTGCCTCCTTAGCCCAACATCCACCTTGAAAGTTAAACAGGGCTAGTTTGGAAGCTGAAAAGAGAATTTCTTTGCAGCGTGTAGTTGATATTTGTGGCATTTTTTCCCTCTTTCTACTCCCCACATGGAGGAGAGGATAAAGGTGCTTTTCCTGACCTCAGGCTAAGTGAGAAGGGCTTGGGAATGTGATATCTGTCCATAGCAGTTTGGAAAGTAAGGACTTTTTAGCATATTGTCTTTTCCTAAAACACCCAGAGTAATCATGTTCTTCCACAACCTGACCAGTTGCCAAGAAAGGGAGGAGGCTCTGACCTCCCACTAAATCTGGGTGGAAAGTGCCTGCTCTACTAGAGAACAGAATGATGCTGTGTGAGTTCTATTTTATTTTATTTTATTTTATTTCTTTTGCGGTACGCGGGCCTCTCACTGTTGTGGCCTCTCCCGTTGCAGAGCACATGCTCCGGAGGCGCAGGCTCAGTGGCCATGGCTCACGGGCCCAGCCGCTCCGCGGCATGTGGGATCTTCCCGGACCGGGGCACGAACTCGTGTCCCCTGCTTCGGCAGGAGAACTCCCAACCACTGCACCACCAGGGAAGCCCGACTTCTATTTTATGATCCAGCCTCCATCTGAGTCCTTCTTGTAGGGATACTCGTTCTGGGGGAATACAGCCCTAAGGCTGTGAGGAAGCCTTATTTAGCCCACATAGATAGTTCCTTGGAGAGGAACTGAGACCCCAGCCAAAATCCCATATTAGTCACCCGACATACCAGTGAACTGCCTTTAGAACCTAACCCCTGACCTTCGAGTCTTTCTGCTGAACCCCAGACATCATGGAATAGTCTCCTTATGCTGTCTGAACTCTGACTCATAGACTCCTTGAGCAACATAAATGGTCCTTTCGCACATGTAACTTTTAGGTCATGGATTATGCAGTCTTAGTAAGCGAAAGAGAAACACCCTTGATTCCTGCCTCCTGAAGACTGAAGATGAAAACCTGAAGCTGCAGTTGCATGCTTGCAGCAGAGAAAAGTTATAAAGGGCAATAGGGGAGCCAACTACACAGGCACTGGCAGCCGGCCAAGGGTGTGGGCTCTTTACAATGGGAAGAGGCAAAGAATCCAGCCTGAAAGAGATTCTACCCACAAAGGACACATAGAGAGGCAAAGTCACCCAGTAGAGGGGTGATTGACACTGCACAGAGGTTGAGGGAAACAGCCAGAGTAAGGAGAGACATTAGATTACCCGAGGCAGAATACTGAAGAAGCTCTGATAAGCACTGTGAGATAGGGGTCTTTCTTTCTCTTTCTCTTCAAAGTCTTGAGGCATCGGTACCAGATTCCAAGTATCTCCATCCAGTTTTACTGTATTCTTGACCACCTCATCTATAAGACTAAGCCAGAATTGTAGCTAGAGGGGAGGGGAAAGAAAGTAGAAGAGCAAGACAAGCAGAGAGGGATAGTTGATCTTACGCCCCTAGCTCGTGACAGCTTCTCCAACAAGAGGCGTTATCCAAATGACGAAAGATAAAACTTTAAGAACAGTTCAGAATTATGCTTATTACCATGAAATAGCCATCTTGATTATTTAAATGAGACTATTCTTGTGACTAGAAGTAGCAGGGAGGCTAGGAGCCATAGCTACGTCTACAGTAGGGTTTGAACAGAGAGTGGAGAGAAAGACGTTGTCATTTACGTTCACCCTGTCAAGTCTGTCTCATTTATCTCTTGTGCTTCTTATTTTGTTCCATTCAGAGAGATCCCAGGCATGTATATTCTGGGGCCACCGAATGTAAGTAAGTTTGGTGTGGTGTGTGAAGGGGTCTCTATCTGGTCACTAAATGAATGTTGACAAGTTAGTTAAGCATCTAAAATAATCCTGTAAAATGTTGTGAAGGAGATTAGAAAGGACAGTGCAAATACTACTTCCCTTCTTGGCACTCCTTCCTCTGAGTTATCTGGCACAGGGGTCCCCAACCCCCAGCCCGCGGACTGGTACTGCTTGGCAGCCTGTCAGGAAATGGGCCGCACAGCAGGAGGTTAGTGGCAGGCGAGCAAGTGAGGGTTCATCTGCGGCTCCCCCATCGCTCCCCATAGCTCCCCATCTCTCGCATTATCACCTGAACCACCCTCCGACCCCCGACCGTGGAAAAATTGTCTTCCATGAAACTGGTCCCTGGTGCTAAAATGGTTGGGAACCACTGATCTAGCAGCATTTATGCTCATCAGAGTCACCCTCTTCAATATCACCTCCCAACTTCCCTTTCCTGGTGTAGTGGATGCTGGGTTTGAAATAAGTTGAAGTTGGACCATAACTCTTCACTGACAATCTTCTAGCTATTTTAAACAGGAAAAAATGTAGTACCAAGCAATAGGTATGTGCAGCACTATTTGGAAGGATTGGGAAAGTAAAGGTCAAGGAAAACTATTGCTAACATTTAGGAAATCAGGAATTATAGGAATTATAGGATGTGGCCTCCAATTATGTCTGGACCCACAGAACCCCTGGAAGCCATTGGGCTCCTTGGGACTGCAGTCCATGCACAACTCTGTCAGCTGCTGCCTGAAGAGAATAACAGCATCTGCTTCTCTTCTGCCTTCCACTTTTCACAAAATTGTTTCACTTTGGAAGAATTTGTACCAGTATCCAATGAATGAGGGCTTCTGGGAGATGCAGTTAAGGGATTTTAACCATTGAAATATAAGGGAGAGTTGGAGGGATAGGGATGGTGCTGGGTTGACAACAGTTGTTATTTATTTATTTTTTTTTTGGTTGAGGCATGTGGGATCTTTCCTTGCAGCGAGTGGGCTCTTTGTTGAGGCACCCGGGCTTCTCTCTAGTGGTGGTGGTGGGGTTTTCTCTCTCTAGTTGTGGTGCACGGACTCCAGGGCACGTGGGCTCTGTAGTTTGCACCATGTGGGCTCTAGTTGAGCCATGTGAGCTCAGTAGTTGTGGCAGGCTGGCTTAGATGCCCCGTGGCATGTGGGATCTTAGTTCCCTGACCAGGGATCGAACCCGCGTCCCCTGCATTGCAAGGCGGATTCTTTACCACTGGACCACCAGGGAACTCCCCGACAACAGATTTTAAGTGCAGTTGTCTACCTGTCATCCTTTCCCATTTCCTTTTATAAAACAGAGTCCTACTTATGTTCAAGCATCCACTTCATTCCTAGCGTCAGAAAGCAGTCTTATTTAGTTGACATGACATACCCCAATGATAGTGCGTGGTTTTGGGCTGGGCACACAATTTAGAACTTTATAGTTATGTTTAGGGGCATGTTTTCATGTCTCAGTCTTCTACTGAACATGACCAGGAAGCACATAACTTTTCATAGGCAGCATTTTGAAGCCATGAATAGACCAGGATGAGGCTGCTATTAAGGGAAACAGAGAGAGGAGACAGAAAAAAAATGTTTTAAGTGAAATAGTTTTACAACTCTTCATATTATGCCTGATCACTCTGTTACTCTTTAGTACTATATGTTTAATAATACATGTCTTTATTGTTTCGGCTACTTCCTGCCCTGGTTTCTGCTACTTGTTGTTTAGGGCATCATCATGAATAAACTTGACTAGGTGTGGTGGTTGCAGAGGCCCCTGGATGCTGTGCAGGCTATGTTTCACAGGCAGCTACAGCTCCGAGTGGACACAAAGTTACATCCCTCCTTACTTTTCCTTTGAAGGAGTCTCTGCCGTGAAATCTCCTGCGCTCCTGCTGAGTGGACTGAGCTGGAAGATGTGGATGAGCCCTCAGGGCAAGATCTGATCATCAATGTCACCAACAGTGAGTGGATGGGGACACAGCCATTCATGGAGTGCCTCTGCAGAGGTTGTATGTCACCAGAGAGGTGTGACACTGGAAGCATATTTTTATGGTACATAGAAGTGGTTCAAGGAGATGGAAATGAGCTGACCTAGCCTTAAGGTATTCAGTGCATCCTGGTTTGCCTGGAGCTTTCTTGGCTCTAGCACTGAAAATCCCACGTCCTGGGAAATCCTTCCATCCCTGGAAAACTGAGATGATTGGTCATCCCACCTGGGCTATAGTCCTATCTATCACTTGTCAGTCATGAATCCTTGCAGACATGGACTTGCCTCTCTGGACCTCCATTTCTCATCTGTTAATTGAGCAAGCTTGAAAAGCCGGTCCCCAGACCCATCCCAATTCTGAGATCCTGTACTACCTTCAAGGTTTGCTTCATCTGCTAGGTGAGAGAATTAGACTCATTGCAATCACTTAGTTCTATCATAGTTTACAGACAAGTAAACCGAGGCATGGGAAGTTAAGTGAATTTTTCATTCAGCCGATGTAGGGCTTTGAGGGTGGGAAAACCGAGGCTCAGCTGACTCCAAGCAGCTCTATCCCCATATCATGGAAAAGTTAAGAGTCGAATGATTATTCCTATGACAAATACTCATGGACCTGAAGGGTTATTCAGCTGAGCTAACCACCTCTACCTTTATCTTTAACTTATCAGACACACCTCCTCTCCAGGCTCTTCCTTTCATGGTCACTGATCATATCTACCTTCCATATGACACTATCTTGACTCTGTATGTGGGCACAGACCAACTAAAGTCAATTCTGTGTCTGTGCAAAGAACTATTTCCCTCTCTCTCCAGGCTTCTCGTAGCTGTCATTTTGGAAAACTAGCAGCAAAAGCATCCTGCATAATGTTATGCTTGTTACCTTCTCTGAATCCCTGAGGGCAGCACATTCTGAAAGTTTGATGCACTATTGCTTATTACACTTCACAGTTTCCAATTTTCTTTGATAAACATCACAAATATGATGCAATGTATTAGTGCATTTTACTTAAAAAAAACTTTATTAGTTATGATTTACTTCGGGAATGGAAAAAGAAATCTCTCAGTCTGAGATTTTCCCATATTAACTTGAGGGGGAAAAATGCTTTTATTTGCTCTTAAGTTTTCTTACTATGAAACTGGTACTTAATTAGACCAGATTTTAATCTATATCACATGTCCTACTGTTTCTCTGCTTTTTGTTCTTCAACATATGTCCCACAGCTAGCTGTTTCCAGTACATTCTGGTGATGCAAAAAGTCTTATTTTGTCTCTTATGTGAATATCTCAGCCATGCTGCCTCACTTCATAAAAGAGTTCTTTTATACTGAATCTGAACTCCAAGAAGGATTGTGGAGAACTAAAAGCAAGCCACATGAAACTTTAATTTCCAAGTATTCTATGCCTTATGATAAAATCTACCAAATTTTGATTTATTTTCTCCTCTTACTTGTCGCATAGAGTTTTGGTAGTGTCTTGTGAATATTATTCTGTAGAGTATTAATGAAACACATTTAGCTGTGAATAGCAGAGTACCTCACTCTTGTGGCTTAAGTAATAGGAGTTTCTTGATCTCACATAACAGCTTGCTGGGGGTGGTGCATTCCGGGGCTGGGGAGCAAGCATCCATGAACCAGGCTCCTCCTGTCATCCTGTTCTTCCACCTTTGATGGTTTATCACCTTTATGGCTGCAGGATGGCAAGCATCTACATTCTCTTGGGCAGTGTCCCAAGCAGAAAAGAAGGTGGCAGTGACAACAGGGGCTTTCTCTTCTTGTTTTCTTTTGTATCAGGAGGAAAACATTTCCCAGAAACTTCAAGCAGACTTCCTCTTACATCTTTGCCAGAACTTGGTCCCTTGTCCAAACCTCCATCAAAAGGAAACCGACTCACCAATGATTGAGCTTGGGCTACATGTAATTATGGTGAATATTGTTACCCAGACAGAACTGGGGGTCTGTAGGCAAGGGAGAGTAACAACTGGCATCTATGCCCCTTTGGTTTTCAATTATTCAACCAGGGATTGGCTTTATGATTTTAAGCCTTCTGATCTAACCTAAGCAGATGAGAGGTGGTTAGTTTTTTAAAACGTCTGTAAACTTTTAATTTCATGACTAAATCAATGCAAGTATTTTATGTGCAAAATGTGTTTCGGTCCAGGAGTGAAGATGGCAAGTAAAGAATTAAGGTTCCCCAAATCAATGCTGTTGGCCACTGTGATGGCTTCAAAAATACATCACGTATTTGAACTGTCAATGCCTTAGATTCTTTACCAGGAAAACAGAATTGCAGTTCTTTTTGATTGTCACAGTGAACAGGGGTAAGTAAAGCCTAATAGCTCTGAAGTGCTATGTAAATTCTAGCAGGATGAGGAAAAGGAAAGTAGCTTAAGCATCTGGACATTGGCAAGCTTGAATTAAGAAAACACAGGTGATAGACCAAATGCTTTAGATGGTCTGTGACATGGAGTTGGTGGCGTCACGTGATAGCTTTCTCCTCTGCTCTCTCTCTTCAAGTGGGAGGGCTCATCTGACTCATTCAAGTGGGCGGGCTCATCCCACTTATTCAAGTGGGAGGGCTCATCTGACTCATTTGCATTTTGAGCCCAATGGCCAGATGGACTTCCAAACCTGTGTTCAGAATAATCCCTAGTTTTTTGCTATTACTCATCAATGATCAATAACAACAATAATGAAACACATAGCAGGATGCTCTTTTTGGCAGTAATTCCTTACAATTTCAGGATGAGTGCTCAACTGTTTATGATACAAAGCTGTTCAATTTTGGGAAAAAGCAAAACAGGTAAAGTGTGATCTCCTTCTTGGCCTCTTCAGACTCACAAGTGCCAATTCCTTATCAGCTTTAGTTTAGAAACTAGCAAAACCAGATATGTTTTTAAATGCATCAGGAAATATAACTGTATTAAGAACATTTCACTCTCATAGCCCTGCCTCTGGCAGGATATTGCCTCCCTAAATGTTTTGGTAATTACCAAATCTTAATACTATACTGCAAAGCGTTCCTCTTCCTCAGCTATTTATTAATTCCCAAATTCCCCGAATAAAAGTAAGTCAGCCTCCCACCCTTTCATTCCCTTGGAGACTGCATATTTTCCTGACAGCCTGCAGTAATCCAGCAAAAAACACATCAGCTTTGTACCTCTAAGGCATCTTTGCTTCCCAAATTTTGGTGTGTATCACCTGGAGAGCTTGTTTCTTGGTTCTGTTCTCCGAGATTCTGCTTAAGTAGAACTAGACTGGGGCCTGAGACTCTGAATTTCCAACACATTCTTCAGTGATGCTGAAACTAACTGTCCATGAACCACAGCCATGGAGGACAGAAAACTGACTTTCCACCTCAACTTGAAGTGATATGAAACTAATGAACCCTCATCCTAGGGGTAGTGAAAACCAGTTCTACATATATGATAGTATATGCATATATAGTTTTATATATATATGATTGGTCAAGGGACCGACACTGTCACACTATTTTTCTTCTGTACCATACTGCATTGCAGGAGGTAAGAACCAGCAGTATTAACATACTAATATATGTTAATTTATTAACATACATAATATATATATATAACACACATAATATATGTATAACATACATAATGTGTTATGTATGTTATATATATATATATAACACATACATAATATATCTAATTCCCCACCACATCGACCTTAGTCAGGTAAGTCCCAAAGTCCATGGTGAATCATCGGGGCTTCCTGAGCTTATACTGGGAATCAAGATTACGTTTTTACTTCACTGGTTGATAAGTCAAGGATGTAACCAAGTTCAGGAATAATGTGGTAGACTGCTGCTGAGTGCTTTAAAAACTAAAAATGTATAATATACACACACGCATGCACAGGTACACGTATGTAAACATATATAAAATACATATGCACATATATAATCATATCTATGTGCCATAATATGTGTATATATATACATATTCAATCATACATAAACATATAAAATATATAAAATATATATACGATCATATATGTAAAACTATATATGCATATACTATCATATATATATGCTCATACAATTATATGTATATGTACACATGTAAAATCATATATCAGTGTGCATATGAAACTGTACCAATGGGCTGACAGTGTGTTTATGGTGTGTATGTATATACACACATACAACTCTATATACACACTGCACACACAGTATGTAATTACGTGTGTGTATACATATAGACACTTCGCATACACAATCAACCCATTAGTACACTTTCATTCACATACATCTTTAAGTGGATGGAACTTTTCTCTTTACCTTCTTGCATTTCTCAGAATACTTATTGCCATTGCTTCTTAATTTCCTCCTTAAAGTTGCTTTGATATTCATCCTTTAAAAACATTTTTCAAGTATAAAGATGCCATAGAGTTGGGGACCAGCATTGTCCTATAAATGATGTTGCTAGCTAAACTGTCTCTATTGGGATCCCTAACACTATCAGGGGGTGGCTGCCACAATCCCTATCCAATGTGACTCTGTTCTCTAAATTCTGAATGTTGCTTCTTGTTCGGACCTACAGGAAACATCTCCATTGAAGACATAATTCTGATAGGAAAGGGATGCCCTTCTCTCTAGAATCTCATCAAAGGCAGAACTAGGAGCTCCTTACTTATCTGTTGTTCAGAACATGTGCAAAAAAACATTTTTCCTTAGGGTCCTATGTCAGAGATATGACTGTTCTCAACAATGATGTTTTCAACAATTTTCTTAGAGTAGACAAAGAGGCATTTTTATTGGTTTTCAATGTACACCAGTGCCATAAGGCCAAAGTGCAATTTAGTGAAAATAGTTCTATAGAGGAAAGAATTAAATAGAGAATTTCTGAGATTAGTACTATTTTTCTGTTTCCCTCTTCTTTGTATATTTCAGCAACAAAACTGAAACCATGGGTGGGATAGCCCTTAATTTTTCCTTGGCATTTGTAAGGTTGGGCTGATTTGTGTGAAGGTGAGTCAGCCTTCTATTCAGGTATATAGATCATCTTGGACTTAGGATGGGTAACATCCCGATAAACCCATTGTAAGTTGAAAATATCATAAGTCAAAAATGCATCCAAATTAACATTATAGCTTAGCCTTGTCTACCTGAAATGTGCTCAGATCACTTACACTAGCCTACAGTTGGGTAAAATCATCTAACACAAAGCCTATATTATGACAAAATGTCGACTATCTCATGGAATTTATTGAATACTGTAGTGAAGGTGAAATAGAGGAAGGTTGTCTGGGTCCAGAACGGTTGTAATTTGTTCACCCTTGTGATGGTTTGGGTGACTGGAAGCTGCACCTCACTCGAGGGAATAGCCATGGTGCTGCAGATCACAAAAAGGGCAAAATGCAAAATTCAATGGAAGGTTTCTATTGAATGTGTATGGCTTTCACACCACCCTAAAGCCTGTATATTCTTGTCCAGCTTCTCAGATTTCATAAGAGGCTGTCAATCTAACACTTAGCTCTGCTCTCTTCCAAGGGGTTGTCAGGACCTAAGACCCTGAATTGATTGCTTCCCAATGCCCAGTTCAGGGAAGTTTATTAGGGGAGAACCTTTTGGAGAATATGATTTTGTCTTTTTCTCTAGACTTTCGAAATTCTATAGTTGACGCAATAACACCAACCGAGAGCTGCTATTAGATCAAGATGCTGGTAAAACTATTTTAACCTAATAACACTTTTTATTTCCTATATATTATTTTGTTGTCTAATTTGGAATATATCAATAAGAGCAGAGAGGTCTATTTATCCCACCAGTTGTAGCAGCATTGACAAGAATAAAGCTGTGAATGGCATCCCTGCAACACTTTAATCAATATGTTCTCAGGATTCTCTCTTTCAAGTGAATCTTTGACTTAAGGTTTAATTTGTGACTTGCATTACTAAGTCCATCAAGTGAATTTCTGTTAAGGCAAAAAAACTGATGGTAACGAATTAGGAATTTACTAATAATATTTTTATTACGTAACTCCTATGAAACCCAGGGTTCTACATGGCCATTTTTGGTTATGGAATCATATTCATTGAAACTGTAATGTGGTATAATACCTTTAATTGTAGAAATACAAATCTTTATGTCATTTGAAAAAAATTCTAAAATGGAAGTTTATTCTTTATGCATAGTAAACTTTTGCCCAATCTTCCTTTCTATCTCAACTTTCCCATATTCTTTTTTTTTAAAACTTTTTTGCAACTGTTTTCTTCTTTTTTTAATAAATTTGTTTTATTTATTTATTCATTTATTTTGGCTGCATCGGGTCTTTGTTGCTGCGCATGGACTTTCTCTAGTTGCTGCAAGCAGGGGCTACTCTTTGTTGTGGTTTGTGAGCTTCTCATTGTGGTGGCTTCTCTTGTGGAGCATGGGCCCTAGGCGCTCAGGCTTCGGTAGTTGTGGCACGCAAGCTCAGTAGTTGTGGCTCACGGGTTCTAGAGCACAGGCTCAGTAGTTGTGGTGCATGGGCTTAGTTTCTCCATGGCACGTGGGATCTTCCCGGACCAGGGCTCGAACCCATGTCCCCTGAATTGGCAGGCCGATTCTTAACCACTGTGCCACCAAGGAAGTCCTAACTTTCTCATATTCTTAAAGGAAACAACAATGACAACAACAACATCTCTCTACTCTCATCCTCTCTCTGGTTCCCCAAACACCCCCCTCCCAGCTGTGATGTGAGACTCTCCTTTTCTCTTTTCCCATATAGACACCTCCCCATCACACTGCTCCCCACTCTTCTTATTAAGGGGCTCCTGGCTAAAGGAAGTTCTAACACCTGACATTTCCCATTGGGCAGAGCAGCCTGGAAACAATAGTTCTTCCCTACTTCCAACTACTTATCCAAAAGAAAAGCCAATCTGGAATTCTGAAATAAAATTTTCCCTGTTGAGTACTTTGCATGTCCAGTCTGCAGGGCTGGCTTCAGGGGCATGTGACTATGCAATGGCACAGGGTCAGCCCCTCAAAAGAGACTGGTACTTGATTTAAGGCTCCGTTGTTGCCATCTTGAAATTCTCAATAATTGTGCACAAAGGGTCCTGCATTTTCGGTTTTCACTGTGACTGGCAGTTCTATAGCTGACCTTGCGGACATAGCATCGCTGAATCCTGATGTGTTTGAGTAGTGAGTTAGCAACAAGGTGTTAATGAGAGAGGAAATGAAGCTGGGCTGAAAATGTCAGCAATTTTGGGTTCAAGGGACGGGAGAGAGGAAGAAAGGGAGGGATTTCTCTGTGTCTCTTCATAGCCTGTGCTTCCCACCTGTGCTTGCTTTTTCGTGCTAAAATCCTAGAAGACAGAGTTTCTTTTTCTTCATTCTGCATCTGAGGCTGAACATTCAGACTTTTATCAAGAATATTAGGATGTGATTGTGTCTTGGGGGACTCTGAAGCTCTGATGAAAGACCCAAAGAAATGTTGGTTTGAATTTATACTGAAAAGGCCACAGAAATCTAGCCTCCTTCAGTACTTATCCTTCTAACTCACATTTCAAAGCACTTAAGCATCATAATAAATTCTCTGTAAGCTTCCTCTGCTAGCTTCTTCACCCCCAAATTGACTTATAATTTATTTGTGAGTTGAAATTTTTGTTCTTATTTCTTTTTTTTAAGAAGATACACCCACACACATCAAAATCAGAAACATCTTTTGTCTTTGATTTTACAGAAATGATTGGAAACATTGTGCAGAACTGCAGGGCTTATATAAGTTTTGTGAGCTATTATTTCCAGATTGTTGTGTTGGATCAATGTGGATGGAGAGTTTGTTACCTGGACAGAACTCCCATGAGATTGATATTTCTTGGGAACAGGATCTTGTTGATTTCCTCCTCATGCCCCCACTGTAATACAAGACTCAGCACAAAAAAAAACCACTTGATAATAATTTATTGAAAGCATGATATTTTTTAAAATGTGAATTCCATAAAAAATACATTAAAATTTTTATTATTTTGTTTTATAGTAATATGTACTATTTATTGGTATATATGATACCAATTATTTATGTAAATTACCTATACTATTATATATATAAAATAGTACATATATAATATACTGTAATAAATTACTAGTGGTAGTTCTATTTCATAGATGGGGACACTGAGGCCAATAAAATTCAAGAGTCTTTTCTAGGTTCACCTAAAATATTTTAAAAGTTTCTTAATAGACTTGTTTACTAAATATATAACCTAAGTATGAATGTGTGCTTTTAAATCTGAATCAGGCTGTGGGTTAATAAAACATTTTGTGCTCAACTGTAGAAAATGAAAAGCCAGTAAACAGAAAGAAAACTACACAAATCCGCTGAAAAGAACTTATGACTAATTTTATTTGTGTTCTTGAATGAATTAAAACCTTCTGAAAATGTTAAAAAAAAAAAAAGAAGACTATAACTTCCACAGAAAAAATTTCACTGACTTATCATCAAAGGAAGAGCAAATGGAAAGGAATAAAATAGAGAGAACACATCCTCTGAGGTGTTCAATGAGTTCCAAGTCAATCCACACCCATGGGGACCTGCTGTGGCCTCAGTCTTCCAGGAATGTAGGAAATTAAGTAACTGGGTAGAAAATGACAGTGAATGGCAGTTTAAGATGTGTAATGACTCCAGTTTGAAGTCATGACCAACTTGCATTTTAAATATTAATTGAGGGATGCAGATTAAAGCTACTGAACCTCATCACCTGTATCCATTCATCTGTTGATGGACACAGGTTGCTTCCATATCTTGGCGGTTGTAAATAATGCTGCTACAAACATTGGGGTGCATGTATCTTTTTGAATTAATATTTTGTGGTGTATATATATATATATATATATATATATATATATATAGCCAGGAGTAGAACTGCTGGGTCATATGGTAGTTCTATTTTTAGTTTTTTGAGAGACCACCATACTGTTTTCCACAGTGGATGCACCAATTTACATTCTCACCAATAGTGTAAGAGGGTTCCCTTTTCCCCTCATCCTTGCCAACATTTGTTATTTGTGTTCTTTTTGATGATAGCCATTCTGACAGGTATAAGATGATATCTCATTGTGGTTTTGATTTGTATACTTCCCTGATAATTAATGACTTTGAGCATGTTTTCATGTGCCTGTTGGCTCTCTAGATTTCCTTTTTGGAAAAATGTCTATTCAGTTCTTCTGCCCATTTTTAAATTTTTTTTTTGATGTTAAGTGATATGAGCTGTTTATATATGTCAGATATTAATCCCTTATTGATCATATCATTTGCAAATATTTTCTCCCATTCAGTAGGTTGTCTATTTGTTTTGTTGGTGGTTTCCTTTGTTGTGCAAAAACTTTTAATTAGGTTCTATTTGTTTATTTTTGCTTTCATTTCTTTTACTTTAGGAGACAAATCAAAAAAATATTGCTGTGATTTATGTCAGAGAGGATTCTGCCTATGCTTTTCTCTAGGAGTTTTATTGTATCTGGTTTTACATTTATGTCTTTAATCCATTTTGAGTTTGTTTTTCTATATGGTATTAGAGAATTTCATTCTTTTACATGTAACTGTCCAGTTTTTCCAGCACCACTTACTGAAGAGACTGTCTTTTCTTTGTATATTTTTGCCTTTTTTGTTGTAGATTAATTGACAATATGGTGTGGGGTTATTTCTGGGCTTTCTATCCTTTTCCATTGATCTATGTGTCTGTTTTTGTGCCAGTACCATACTGTTTGATTACTGTATCTTTGTAGTATAATCTGAAGTCAAGAAATGTCTTCTTCTGAAGTCAGTCTGTTCTTCTTTCTCAGTATTGTTTTGGCTATTTGGTATCTTTTGTGCTTCCATACAAGTTTAAAAATTATTTGTTCCAGTTCTGTGAAAAATGGAATACTACTCAGCCATAAAAAAGAACAAAATGTTGCCATTTGCAGCAACATGGATGAACTTGGAAGGCATTATGCTAAGTGAAATATGTCCGAGAGAGAAAGACAAATACTGTATATCATTTATATGTGTAATCTAAAAAATACAACAAACTAGTGAATATAACTAAAAAGAAGCAGACTCACAGATATAGAGAACAAACTAGTGGGGGGGGCAATATAGTGGTGAGGGAGTGGGAGGTACAAACTATTAGGTATAATATTGGCTACAAAGATGTTTGCACAACATGGGAAATATAGTCAATACTTTATAATAACTGTAAACAGAGTATAACTTTTAAAATTTGTATTAAAAAAAAAGAAAAACAACCAAACCTAAAAAAGAAAAAAGTGAACCTCTTTGGGAGAGGAATCCCAAATAATTTATGTAGATACCTTGTCTTTGGGAAGTTGAAGCTGAACTCCCCAGTGAAGTGTGGGCTGTGTGTGTATAGTGACTTCCTTCCAAAGAGGACAGCATGGAAGGGGTGGGGAAAGAGAGTAGCTTCACAGTGAAGACACCTGAGAGACATGACCTCAGCCAGGTAATCAGGGCCAATGTCAGCTGTGATAAGTCATGTTGATAGTATGTACCCTTGATATGCTGCGATCAGACAAACCCCACCTGTGGGACATTCTGCAAAACACCTGACCAGTATTCCTCAAAACTGTCAAAACAAGGAAACTTATCAAAAACAAGGACTGTGAGATGCTGTCACAGTCAACAGGAACCTAAGGAAACATGACAACTAAATGTAACATGATATCCTGGACAGGACGGTGAGAGAGAAGAAGGACATGAGGTAAAAACTAAGGAAATCTGAAGAAGTTAATAATATTGTATCAATACTGTTTCATTAACTGTGACAAATGTAGGGGAAAGTGTGTACGTGCTGTCAGGAACTCTCTCCACAACTTTTCTGTAGATCTAAAACTATCCTAAAATAAAAATATTATTAAAAAAATAAAAATAAGTTTTACCATATACTTAGTCATATTAAATTTCGGGAATGCTCTCACAATTGTTTGTGCTGAGAAACAGAAAGGCATGCTTGGTGAATGTTTCATAACCAGTTCCATGATGATTACCACTTATCAAATGAGAAAAACCATGCTGTCCCATAATGAACCTGCTGCCTCCAGCCTGTGCTTACCCCGGACTGGAGGCTGGGAGCCACAGGTAGTTGGATCAAGTAGATGGTATCTGACGACTAGACTGTGACTTTGGGTCCCTGGGGCACCCAGCTCCCTCCTAAGTGCCTGCCCTTCCTGAAGCAAGGGCTGAAAGAGCCCATGGAGTTTAATTCAGTGTGTTCCGACTGAGTTAACGGGTGACAGATATCAATGAGTATATTCCATCACATTAATTTTAATGTATTCTACATGTCTGATGTGAAAGGCTCAAAATGACCTCTCAGTGTTCCTAATTAGTGCTCTCAGTACAACTTCTTTATCATATCTTGGAAGTGGCTTACATTTCCAATTTAACAAATATTACAATTTAAAATTTTTGATTATATAATTGGGGAATCAAAGGAGGAGATAGAAGTAAAATGGTTCATTGGGCTAATAGACTATTTAAACTAAACATTTCACATGACTTTCCTGAAGACATATGAATCACAAATCTGTGACAGATGCACATATATAGATCTTACTGTTCGAACAGCTCTATGCAAAATCCAGGATAAGAATGCTCTCCATGTTAACATCAAAGCGTAAAATTAGCTGTGGGTATAAATCAATAATCTCAATTCTGAAAACAATTCAAAGTTTGTATTTTTATTTGATATTTAAACATATTTTAAGAATTTGCCAGTGCTATCTTGACTCCCATATTGTTATGCCTTGGTTTTCTTTCCAAACTGTGGGAAATTTGTTTTAACCATGTTTCTTGTGGCTAAAAGACACATGTTCTAGGAACCTGAATTTGGTTATCAATATCAACAACAAAGCATGTTCTCATAATAATTCAACTCTTAGAAGACTGCCCTCACGTTTTCCATTTTTTCCTGTTCTTAATAACTGTAAAGCATAGACATGGAGAAAATTCGCAAAGGTTGTAAGGTTGTATATCTCACATCTTGATGGTGATTACATGTGGGTTATATGGGTAAGAATTATTTTAACTTTTTAAACATCTCTTTTCTTAATATTATCTTAATATGTTTTACCCTGAACATATATTACTTTAATAATTGGAAAAATGGCACTATTTTCATAAATCATAAAACATATCACAACTAAAATTTGTTCTGCTAAATATTTACTATTCAGTATATTTTGAATGAGGTATGCTGTGAAGTTGTTAGTTTAATCATAATAAGGTAGATTATATGACTTATATAATATGATTATTACTATGATATAGGACAATCTTATCAATTCTGAGTCCAATAATTTCCATATCTGCAAGAAGATTATCTTTGCCTTATTTTTAATAAAAGCAGGATTTTCTAAGCAATCTGATAGTATCTCCATGCTTATCAGAGAATGTTAGTATACTCAAGAGAATATTGAGCTTGTTAAAATCCTTAATAATCCTCAATTGCATATGGTTATTTTATACACATTTATTTTGTGTACTGAAGAGTTGCCAAAACACTTCAAGATCTCATTTTTCTCATAAAGTACTTATGACTAAGGAAATGTGACAGGTTGCTTGCAAGTTTTGCCTATATTGTAACTGAAGAACAAAAGGTCAGACTGCTCTGAGGTATAGGCCAGTGGTTGATTTTCAGAGTTCCAGAAAATTCCCCTTGCCTCCAAAATTATCCTTCACCTCTGCCTGATACCTAGGATTTCTTTTCTACATAGCAATTGCCTTTCAACTAGAACTATATAAACATATAGTTCAAATATAAACATAAACATCTCAGGGACAGGGTCACACTGAATTAATCATATTAAAGTAGAACTTACCAATGGAAGATTTTCTGAGAATCATATTCCTTTACTAGTTTCTTGCTTTTATTTGGGTCAGGAGTGTATTGAGGGGTGGGTAGAGGTGGGGTCCCTGAAGTAGAGGAGTAGGAAGCATAGCAGGAAATACACAATTAAGGAGAAATCCAAAGGAAAATTGGCAATCAGCATAAAGAACAAACAGGCTTCGGCACACACTTAGTTGGGCCTCATTGGTCAACCTGCTCTAAGAATTCAAAGCAACTTCGTTTTTTGTTTTTTTTTTTTAACAGTTTTTTAAAAGGTGGTTATAATAATAGTACTTTTTAATTAATCAGTTTATTTTTGTCTGCGTTGGGTCTTTGTTGCTGCGCGCGGGCTTTCTCTAGTTGCGGCGAGCGGGGGTTACTCTTTGTTGCAGTGCACGGGCTTCTTATTGTGGTGGCTTCTCTTGTTGCAGAGCACGGGCTCTAGGCATGCGGGCTTCAGCAGCTGTGGTGCATGGGCTTAGGTGCTCCACCGCATGTGGGATCTTCTCAGACCAGGCCTTGAACACGTGTCCCCTGCATTGGCAGACGGATTCTTAACCACTGCGCCACCAGGGAAGTCCTTCAAAGCAACTTCTAAATAAAGATCGTGTAGTAATTGCGTGTTTATTCACTCCTCCTTAAGTTCACTACAAATAACAAATAATAGAAAGTAACAGAAAAATAATATCCTCAATGAAATAAGGACACGGCCATAACCCAAAGTCATACCCTATTTGATGCCTACCTTCCAAATAATGTGAATTCTATTCTAAAACAGGTGAAGAAACTCGGAAACAGAATTAAATTCAGCAGTCATGATTGCCTTGTCACAAAGCCTTTGATTAGACCTGGGAGCTCTAGAGCCACTGTCACCCTTTGGCAGAATTAGGAAGTATCCTTCTAGAAACCACAAAATTGCAGGGGAAACACAACTGAAGTATTCACACAAGCAACATCATTTTCACTTGACTATGACCCAACCAACTAGCCTAGGGAGGTGACAGGTGAGGCAGGATAGCAGGGAGACGACAGAGCCTGTTTCCTCAAAGATGTTACTGGCTCTTGGATACTCAAAATTGAGGGAACATGTCCTCATGGATCAAAGGAGGGAAAGTGAAGAAAGATGTACCAACAGTGTCTGGCTGGATGAGACATTTGGGACAACTAGACCCACTAAGAGCTGCAGACTCTTCCAGATAATTCCACTCTCCATGACATAGAAGGAGTCAGCACAGATACTGAGAGGAAAAATACAAAGGAAACATATATGAAGCAAAAAATAATGCACAAAGCCAAAAATAATGTATAAAATACATAAGCAATAGTTGAATGAAAAATGAAATATGAATACAAAGGAGTCTTATTTATTAAAAAAGGAAGGAAAATTAAGAAAAATGGCATTTCATAGTCTCAAAGTAATAACAGACAACATAATTCATTACTCTATTTTTTTAAAAGAAAGCTCAAAGAAGAGACTCAAGGATTCAACGAAGAGATAATAAGACAAAACCAGGAGACAAAAAGCAATCTGGCTGTGCACAAAAAAAGTCAAAGAAGCATAAAGCAAAAAATATTAGAGAGATAAAAAAGCACACTAGAAGAAACAAAAAAATAGAACAAGTATAACTAAAAACTTTCTTCTTGACCTCTCAAATCAACCTTAAAATAAATAAAGAGCAAAGACATAAAAATCATTATGGAGAATATGTGCATATATGACACATATATGTGCATATATGACACATATATGTGCATATATGACACATATATACAAACTGAATAATGAACCTGAAAAAAAATATGCTGAAAGATATGATAGGAGAAAATTTTCCTGAAGTAAATTTTTTAAAATTCATTTTGAAAGTGCACAGTGTCTGGGAGAAAAATAATTGAAATGGAATGATCAACAATGAGACATATTCTGAAATTCAAGAATAAAAGAGATAATTATATAGGGATGCAGACTGAAAAGTAAGTCACCTACACACACACACACACACACACACACACACACACACACACACACACACATACACATGGGAAAACAGCAGAATGATTTCAGAATTCTTCACAACTCCATTCACTGCTGGAAAACGGTGAGTTAATATTTAAAAAAACAAATTCTGATAGTGATGGGTGTGGAAGGGAGGGAGGGACAGTATAACCAAGAACTTTATATCTAGTTAAGCTTGCACTTGAGTATAAGGGCAAAGGACAAATTCTCAAGCATGGAAAAATTCAGAGTTCAGAGATAAGTGCTCACCATTTTTAAATATAGTATTATTGGTAGGTTTAATCACTTTTGCAATTATAATTATAAAACAGAATTTAAATGCTATTAATAATAATAATAAAAGCACAAAAATCAGGGTGGGCAGTGGGAGAAGCAAAGTATATTTATTCCTTCTACATTCATAACAGGGAGTCAACTGATATACACTAAAATAATAAACACATGCGAATCCTGATATTGTCATGAACTCCTTTTTTTCTTAAATTTTGGGGACACTTTCAGAAACAATTATCTCTGATGATGAAGAAAGATGTGTCTGCATTTTAACAATCCCTTCACTTTCACTGCAATTTATTTTGCTTCTCTTAAATTCAAGTATAATTAAATGTAAAACCCTATAAAGTAAAGATAGCAGGAAAAGTTTAATCAGAATTTCTGACCAGTCTTTCCATCCTTATTCAGGGGCTGTGGACCACAGTGGTCAATGGCATAGACTCTGGAAACAAGTTTCAAACTATTAATCTACCAACCATTTTTTTTTAACATCTTTATTGGGGTATAATTGCTTTACAATGGTGTGTTAGTTTCTGCTTTATAACAAAGTGAATCAGTTATACATATACATATGTTCCCAGATCTCTTCCCTCTTGCGTCTCCCTCCCTCCCACCCTCCCTATCCCACCCCTCCAGGCGGTCACAAAGCATCGAGCTGATCTCCCTGTGCTATGAGGCTGCTTCCCACTACCAACCATTTTTTATCTTCTTAAACAAGCTGCTTCACTTTGCTGTGTTTCAGTTTCCTCATGAGAAAAGTGAGGATAATACTTAATTCATAGAATTTTTCAACAGATGAAAATGTCCAAGTGCTATCATAATACTGATACTGATATCATAATACTGCCTGGCATATTGTTAAGTGCTAAATATGTCACTTTTATGTGCTGTTTTATCTTTGTTTCTTTTAGTTTAGCTAATATGTATCTGGAAAATAACATCATTATTTAAAAAATAATAAATATTTTTAACCTAGAGAGAGGCAAAACTAGGTCACAACCAAATTTCCTGGCACTCAGTCTCCTGCTTTGTTTATTGAACTATGTCACCATGACCCTTCAAGAAAATGTTCTCCAAGATTTATTGGTATATAGCAGTTCAGCATGACCGATAATTTAAAACTCCATCACTTCTATAAATATTTTCTTTGATCAGTTATGTTTTATCCATCCATCTGTATGGTTGAGAATTTAACAGAAAATCGGTGCTGAGTTTGGAGTAATTTACCCTTGGATTTGGTACTTTATTTTACATTCTCTTTGTTATGTCACCCACTGAACTGTGATCCTCAGTGTATTTCAAATATGAGAGGTAAACTTTTAAGCAACAAAGTTAATGGGAACCTTGACTCCCTTTAACTTCATGGTGTGTGTTTTAAAAGAAGATAATTCAAAAATAACTTAGCCTAGTTCAAGTATTGATTTTTATTAAACGACACTTTGAGATCAACACTAATGTCGAGAAACTTCCATCTGTTTCTCTAAATAGCACGATATCAAATTACCAAATCTTTTTGACTACTGGCATTTCCAGAGCAGTTTTTGAAATTAATTTGGTGCCATCATTCTCTTGCTAATTAGATTCAAAACAACCCAAAAGTCTTTGGCATCTGCAGATACCTGCCCATCTTATAGGAAATTCTGAAACTAATAATTGGTTCAGTTGGAACCATATATTGTTATGGGTTAATGGTGTAAATAAGTGACATCATGGATGTAAGCTTGCGAGACCAACAATGAAACTAATAAGTTTCGAATTACACTGGAATTTGAACGAACATGCCAAACCATAGAACATAATGTTCCATTCCCTTCAACACTGAACACTCTGAAGTAGAAGGGTCTTGGCTCCATTGATAAAGTTCAGTTGTACCAATGGCTCCATTGATAAAGTTCAGTTGTACTAATGGACAAAATCTGAAGAGGCACAGTTAATGAAAGAAGAGATTGTGACAGAAGGAAAGAAGATGGAAAAAAAATAACTGTACTAAAACTGCTTCATATCTGTTCCACTTTCTCCACTTTGATAAAAATTTGGGTGGGAAAATTATAACCCAAGGAACAAGAGGAACTTTCTGCTTTAGAAGGAAATAGAAAAATAATGGAGAGTGGTGACCTTGAGAGAAAAAGTAGAAGGCTCGTATAAGAAAACAAAACCTGAGGCATTTGAGCTTTTCACAGGCGGGATTTACATTCTGAGTTGGCTTATTATTATTTATTATTTTTTAAACATTTGAAATGGATGAGCTTATTTTTATTTTCTGGAACTCTTCAAACTTGGGTCCCCTATCCAGTGGACATCGAGACTAATATTTTCGGGATCGTTTCTAAGAAGGCTGCAAGTATTCAGAAAATAGCCAAAGTTCATTTAACTTGGCATAGTTCATCAAGGAATTGTACCAACTTCTGCCTAGGTCTGGAGGTTGTAACTTCTCTAAGACTGTCTGGAAATGTCTATATTTAGTTTTCCATCAGGTAGCTTCCTCAAATATCTTTCATGCCCATGTGGTATATTAACAACAAAATAAACCATCCACCATCTCCATGGAAACAAGCACAGATGTTTTGAAATATGCCTACAAAAAGTACCCACCAATGAACAACACTGTATTTCTCTAATTAATTCAAATATTTTGCTGTCAGCTCTTTCTCTTTGAAGTTGCAGATTGTTTTTCATTCTGAGATTCACATTCTTCCTAATAATAGAAACAGATACGTCTCTTTGGTCCCACTGTCTCAAGATTTAGAAATAAGATTCCTCTTGAAAATCCCAGTCTATGGAGTAATTCATCTGTAATCACCATTTGGTGCTTTTTATCCCCTCAATAAAGGTCACATCATAGTCATATGAACGCCAACACTCTTCTTTTGCTATATCAAGTATTTTCTTCTGGAAGCATTTCTCCTGGATGGGCCAAAATATATATTTCCATTTAATGAGCTCAGAATCTTATGCAGCTCTGTTCTATCAATTATGTAAACACCACCTAACGTTTTTCTTACATTCATCCAACATGCATGTTTCATCCCAAATATTAGTGCATGCCAGAAGACCACAGACCTTTTTATTTCTCTTCATTTTATTGTTCATGTGGATTATGTGTCTGAAATCTGATATGGGAAATAGATTTTACCTGCCTGGATTCCAGTTTGGAAATGAATTGCATTTTTTCTCCCAAATCTTAGCCTGCCCTAAAGGAATATCAATCAAACCATAAGACAAGCAGACTGAAGCTTAATGTTGAAAGAAACTACCATATGGATTTATTTGATGACATAAGGGAATTACTTTAGAGGGAGTACAATTTTATTAATAGACTATTTAGAAATAATAGTATACATTATTGATAATTTTATAAAATTTACTGACAAAATTCACATGACTTTGAATAAACTTGAGTCCCCTAGAAGTCATATGGATGGGGGGAGGTTGGAAGAGATTGAAAGACAATGAAGATTAATGCAGCTGGTGAGGATGGAACTTTAATAATGCTGTTCCGTGGGCCAAATTGTAGCTCTCTGGAGAACTCAGCAGTGGGAAGACAAGATGCTCACACACAGATGCTAAGAGCACCCCATCTCCCCCTCTGGGCCCCCAGATGAGTTGAGACAAAAAATAAGAGAAAATAAAATCTTTGCCATATCTTCCCTGTGTGGCTGGTTTCTGTGTTATAGAAAGCAAAACAAACCCAAAAAGCAGAAGACACAATTTCAGGTTTCATGGTAGGGAAATTGAAATCTAATCACATGAATCAGACTCATAACACTTCTAAAGCTCTGTATTAACGAACACTAATTTGATTATTAGTGATGCTAAAGTGAGATTAGGGAAGCTTATTAATGATATACTTATTAATTATAAACTCATTAATTATATATATACATATATAATTAATGAGTTTATATATATACTCATTAATTATAAACTCATTAATTATATAATCGTTCTTAAAATTTTTAGAATTTAGTATTATAGTAACTAAATTCTTATTAGATGAAAGTTCATAGTTAAGGCAAAGCTGTAGCTCAAAGTATTACTTCACTAGAAGAAATCTTATCTACAGAGTTTATAAACAACAGTTTTGGCTTGGGTGGGACAAAGTACTGACGTATATTTATGGAGTTTTACTAATGTATCGTGTGTATAACTGAGAAACCAGAGTCAGTGTTAGTTAGGAAAGATGAGACATAATGCATTTTAATGGAACTTTTACCCATAATTTCAATACTGTCATGATAAAGGAGTCCACAAGTCTCTGTCTTTAGGGACATCTGGAGCTACAAGTCATGCCTCTGGATTCGATTTCTTAACAAATGTCTAAAAATTATAAAGGTTGTTATATGACAACTTCCCAGAATTACTAAGTATCTTAGCCCCCAAATTTCTATATGTTAAAACTACACTGAATCAATGGCAAACAAAGCAAACCCTGGGGATTCTATGAGATCAGGCAAAGATGAAAAACTTCTGTTAGAATTCTAATCTTTTGGAATCTTCCCACTTAAAGAAAAAATGATACAGATCATGTTTAATGTCAAAACAACCATTTTACAAAGAAGATACCATTCATAGTTAACAGTTAAGACTATGTCTTAATCTACATAGTCACGTGGTCTAACAAGAAGTTAATAATCAGGGCTTCCCTGGTGGCTCAGTGGTTGAGAGTCCGCCTGCCGATGCAGGGGACACGGGTTCGTGCCCCAGTCCGGGAAGATCCCACATGCTGCAGAGCGGCTGGGCCCATGAGCCATGGCCGCTGAGCCTGTGCGTCTGGAGCCTGTGCCCCACAATGGGAGAGGCCACAACAGTGAGAGGCCCACGTACCGCCAAAAAAAAAAAAAAGAAGTTAATAATCACAATTCACTCTAAGTTTGGGGACTGAACTGAGTAGAGAAAAATGGATCATTACCAGCTAATTACGTGTGAGTAGATGGAAAGTAGTGCAACCATGGGCACCATAAAGGAAGCTGAAAGACGCTGCCTGGGTGAAGGAAATGAAAAACTAGATTTCTTGGGGAAGAGAAAACTCATCTCGTCTGGCCAGTGTGGTCTGTTATGGTAGTGAAAGTGTGGAAGGTCATAATGGGCAAAGCTCATTTATGACTCTGAATATCAGTGAAGGAGCTAAGATCTAGTGTCTTGAGGGGTCTCTCAAAGGAAGTTGTGACATGCATGTGCACAGAAGTTTGGGGCATTCAGAAAAAGAGAGTCTGAGGACAATACTGATTCATAATGCCACCCACAAAGAATGATGACATGCCTCACACGATCTGGCTGTCGTCTTTTCTCAGATTGTGTCTTCTCTCACCTGGCTCACCCAGATCTGCCACTCTTGCTGTTTCCTTGGGTTACTGATGCAGACTGCTTCTCTCCCAGATGTCTGCTGGCTACATCTATCACGTTCTGTGTCTCTTTCTCAATCACGTCTAACCTACCCTCATGTTTTAAAATTGCAACTTGTATGCCCTTTTCCCCTTGCTGCCATTCCCTACTCCCTTTTATTCTCCCGATTCTACCATTTTCTTACAAACTATGTAATTCATGTATTTTTTTTTCTCATTACTTTCTGCTCCCCTGCAATCTAAGCCCCATGGAGATAGAAAGCTCTGTCTATTTTGTTCAGTGACATATTTCAAATACCTTGTGTATGTTCAACATTTGCTTATGTTCCTTTCATTGAAAGGAACATAAGCAAATGTTGAATGAATGAATGGAGTACGTGAATAGATGAACTGGCTGATGATTACATGGTAGGTGAGTGCTGCAGAGAGGACCTGTATTCAAGCTGCTTTCCACCATTCACTCATTAGATGCAGGCTGAGCTATGCCACTAGATGCCAGGGAGAAAAGAGAACCAGTATCTAAGCCACTTCTGCTGTCCTTGAATACAGGGTTGGCTACAAAATGGCCTTGAACCCTGGACTGTTAGGTTAAGAGTGAAGTTATGTAAAGAATGAGACCTTTGTTCTTGCCAAAGAGAAAAGTTTGGTTCCCTTATAGATCACTTGTAGTCATGTTTTTTTCCCAGCATAGATTGTACTTGAGCCTTATCAGAGGAACTTCTCCTCTGCAACTCCATGAGCTAAAGACATTAGTTCAAGATGCAATAATAAAATTGTCATCAACTGAAAGATCCAAGCTGCTGTTCTGTGAATGCTTTCCTTCCAGTGGCTGCTGTGAGCTGTGTCAGCCTCCGTGCGCTATGGAGGTGATAGTTTGGGTGCTGGGGTGGGCAAAAGACTTATTTAAATGATTAACCTTTATCACCAGTTCTTTTTAAACTAAGAAAAAAAGCCCACCCAATATGTAATTTGGTATTAATATGAAATATGGGTCTTTTAAGACTTTCTCATATTCCATTTTTGGGACACAGACATAATTATTTTGCACAGCTGAGTACGCTCTGGAAGGTAGACTAAGTAATGGCACTAGAAAGCATGCATAATTGGGATTAAGCCCTCTGAGGAATGTGATGATGATTTTTATAATTGTGCCCAAATGTGAGTCTCTATTGAGCCAGTAAGCCCAGCTTTCATGGCCTAGATGAATTTACTGTATTATAACAGCTCAGGCTCCCTTGCCAATAGCATTTAAGCCATTTAAGACGTTTGGAGACACTTCAGCCAAGGTCATCACTGGAGCTGGACTTTCACCTAACAGGGAGGTCTAGAGCTCTGATGAGAGAGTAGAAAACAAAATGAGTGGTCACTAATTAGAGCAGCCTTGCTGTGTTCAGGACATGTAACAGGCATAGGTTCCCAGGCAGGATCCTTCAACCTATTGACAGAGAGGGGCCTTCAGCACCAGCGTTTCTGCTTATCCTGTTGAAATAATTGTTCCTAGAATTTCTGCTGACGGTGGTTCCTTTTTCAATAGTGCCCTGTATATACCTTCCTGATCCAAATGAAAATAGGAATGTGTTAAATGCAACAGAGAAGGCTTATCTATCTTCAAACCCCATTTACAGCAACAAGATTATCATACTTCACAGTTACCTTTTGATGAGGGTTTTGAGTGAGGAAGTCCTTCTTTCCTATGTACGCCTCATCCTGAGGGATGGAGTTAGAAGGAACAAAGGAAACCAACATGTTAGGGCATTTAGTCCTCACAAGACATTTATTGGTATTTCTAAATGTGTCCAAGAGCAAAGGGTTCAGAGTGGAATTAGGGGAACCAGCCCTGAGGCACACATCTGCAAAGCACAGAGCAGGAAGCTACCTTTGCCCTCACCTTCAAGCCCACCTTTCTATCTTCCCAGGGAGGACCCAAGGAACACTTCAGCTATTCCTCAGGTCTCCACTTTTACCTTTGGCTTAGTTTTTATATATAGGGATGTAAGGCATAAGTCAGAGAAGTGACTGGTGAGAGACTAGTCACTCACTAGTGTTGCAGAGTCTAGTGTTGAGAGACAGCTGGTAAAACCTATATGATCAGATTTCTCTGCTGTAGGAACAATTGTGCAGAAAATCTGGGGTTTATTCGAAAATTTGTGAAATCAGAATAGAGCAAACTATGAAGAGGTGAGAGTAGTTGACAATAAAACTAGAGGGATGGACTAGTCTGCCTGCTTGTCTAGGCCACACATTCTTAGTGCTTCCCTAAGGCTTTGCCCAAATTGATGTATTTCTCAGTTCAATTCTAGCCTCTGAAGTTCCATGAAACAGAGATCCTTTTAGTTTGGTAAGCAGCCACATTGGATAATGCAAGTAGCTCCATGTCTTTTCATGGGCTGTCAGTCACCGACTCACTGTGAGTTAATTGTAGGATGTTGCATCCAATGCCCTGTGTGAATTCACCTGCATTGGAGGAAGTGGAATCAAGTTTAGATGGGGAATGATTCAAAACATGAAATACATTGAATTTAACCAGAATTGAGTGGAAAAAGTGTTCCCAACCACAGGAAGGCTCTGTCTGCTTAAGAGTAGCAAAGGTGCACAACACCAGCAGGAGATTTGAGGTCAAAAGAAAAAGTCAGGACATATTTGGTCTAACGATGGTTGGTGGTCTGGCCCAAGAATAGTCTTTCTCAAAGGAGGCAAGAAGATGCATGTCTTTGGGCTTTTCATGGAGCCGCCCTGTCCACAGATTGGGAAGCTGACCCTAAGGTACATGAGACCTCCAAAAACCCCAACCTTGGACACTGGCCCAAGCTGCCCTCTTGCCTGACCATCCAGCCTTCTGCTCCTTTGTTATACAATCTTTGCTCTTCTCTCTGTAACTTCAAGCCTGTGCCTTCAGGATCAGACCCCTGAAGCCCACCTCCTCGTTCCAAAGCTCCCCTAAAGTTTTTTATCTTGCATATGGATCTTGGTCTGCTCTTCTCAGATCTTGAATATGTATATGTCCCTGATTTTGACACACTCACTGTGCTGGGAAACACTCACAAGGCAAACTTTAGGACCTTTCTCCCCTGCCCTCCATACCATTAGAATTGACCATTTCTCAACATCTAAGTCCCAGCCTTCCCATGTAAGGACAGAAAACCCATATACCTCCTCTGCAAGTTTTCTTTACTACAGTTTTCCTTCGTTTTGCAGCGCTTGTCACATGACTCCTTAGTCTAGTTCTAAAAGTGCATTTCATGTTTAAATGAACTTTCCCGGCTCACCTGGGAACCAGTGTCCATGTCTAAGTTGTTTCTATGGGGAACTGTCTTCTGAATACAAATAATTGACTTAGAAATTATTTGTCTAATGCTACTTGATTCAAAGTTGAAGGTTATTTCTGTTAGTTTCCTAGGGCTGCTGTAACACAGTACCTGGATGGCTTAAACAACAGAAATTTATTTTCTCTTAGTTCTGGAGGCTAGAAGTCCAAAATTAACGTGTCAGTGGGACTGATTCCTTCTGAAGGCTATGAGGGAGGGGTCGATTCCAGACCTCTCTCCTTTACTTGCCTGGTGTTCTTCCTGCGTGTGTATCTCTATGTCCAATTTCTCCCTTTTTATAAGGACACTAGTCATATTGAATTAGGGCCCACCCTAAGGACCTCACTTTAACTTGATTACCTCTGTAAAGACTCTATCTCCAAATAAGGTCACATTCTTTTTTTTTTCTTTTCCTTAGTAACCAGTATTCACTTATTTAAGACTCAGGAATATCAAACATTTTTTAAATTTATTAACTACAGCTCAATAGCAACTTAAGTAATATCAGCAGGCATTTATCAAATGCTTACTTGGATATAAGGCAGCCACTGAGCTAAGTTTTTGATCTCCCATTATCTCATGCACATATTTATCTCATTTAATCCTCATAACAACCCTAGTAGACAGGTACTAAAAATATCTCCCCATTTTCTTTTTCTTTGTTTGGAGGGGCAAGGAATAGCGGATACATGCACACGTATAACTGATTCACTGTGTTATACAGCAAAAACTAACACAATATTGTAAATCGACTATACTCCAATAAAAATTTTAAAAAGAAAAAAAAGCATCCAAGCACAGGCAAGATGGTTCTTTGGGACACTAGTCCATCATCTTCTTGGTCTGCAGGCTTTCCAAATAAAGTCACTATTCTTTGTCCTCCTCCCCCCAAAAAAAGTCACATTCTGAAGTTACATTCTAACTGTGGGTTACAATTCCAACATATCAATTTGAGGAGGACACAGTTCAACCCATAACATGATCTGTTAGTGATATAGATGTCTTCACTAAAAATTATATATTTATTGATGAAAAGAGAACAGCAATCTATGGATGGCAGCTGTAGAATTACCTTAACGATAAATTGCCACCTTAACAATAAATAAGAATTTCTCTAATACTTATGTGTAAGGATGGATATGACTCTGCATTTGTGTAGAAGCAAAGACTGTGTAAGCACAAAAAATAAATAGCCACAACTTGGAACCATGATAATAGGATGGCTTTTTTTAAATCATATTTTGAGATTTTCTTATTTGGGGATACTTTTAGAATATTCTCTGAAGTGTGAATGGGGACAAATTCCTTTCAGTTTAGTATCTCTCAACATGACTGAATGTTGGAATCGCCTGAGGGAGAGTTTACTAAAACGTGGGTATCCAGAGATTCTGATGTAACTAGTCTGCTGTGGGGTCCAAGGACCAGTATATTTTAAAGCCTCCCCAAGTGATTTTATTGTGCATCCAGCATCGAGGACCACTGCTCTAGCTTAAATCCATGTCATGGGAAGCCTCAGTTATTGAGTGGAGGATACACTTGCTGCATGTGAACATAAAAAGGGAAACACATTTCCTTTGCCAAGGGAGGAAACATCACCGTCTCTGCAGCTTGGGTAGGAGGAAGAAGCTGGTGCTTTCAGAATGCAAGAGGTGGCCTGCCGTGCTAACAAATTATAACAAAGGATGTTGGGGCAGATGTGCTTTAGATTGGACTGCTTTTTCTAATCATCGGGTGGAAATTGTGTTCAACAGACCGTGTCTGACTATATCAGAGGATGTAGTAGTGTGTGGAATGAATATGTGAGAAGCCTGCCTCTAGGAAAGCCAGAAAAGCATGAGAGTTAAATTCAACACTTGGGATAAATGTGAATAGTAGGGAGACTACAAAAAAACCCAAAAAATACAGTTCCTAAGGACTTTACAAGGACCAGACAATGTCTTGGGCCCTTGGGATATAAAAATGATTGCGGCACAGGCCATGTTGTTGTGGAGCCCTCCCATTTCCTACGGGTAGACAACCACACAACCATAGCATAAGGCAGAAGCAAAGATATCATCTGGAGAAATCCAGAGAGGTGAAGAAATGATTAGAATGCTGAGGGAGAAGAAACACACTGAAGAGGTTTCAGAGTCACACATACCTTTGTTTTTATCCTGCCATTTTCAGCCACTTAGTGCCTATAAGGCCTTAATTACCTGAAGCTCAATTTTCACATGAGGATAAGGAAACAAAGCTCAATACGTTGTACTAAGGATTAGTATTGATGGGTGTGATATGCCTTGTCCACTTAATGGGCACTCTGGAAGTGGTAGCTTTTTAGCGAACACAGGAAAAGGGGACTATAAAGTTAGCATGACCACATAATTTATTACCCAAATTGGAACATTTTTCAGTATAAAAGGGGCTGCTTTAAAAATCATGCTGCAATAACAGGCTAAACTTGGAAGGTCCTGGGCAACCAAAATATATAGTCACCCTTATAAATGATGCTGGAAAAGACTGCTTCTAGGTGTCATTGACTAGGGATTAAGGGCACAGGATTTGAATCAGGCTGCCTGGGTTCAAATCTTGTGTACATCACTCAGTAGCTATGTCACTCAGTAGCTTGAGTCAGTTAATTAACCAATATGAATTTCAGTTGCTCAATTACAAAATGAGGATAGCAATAGTACCTACTTCATAAATAAGTATGTGCATTAAATATTTAATATTTGTAATGTTGTTAAGATGAATCTATAGGATATAATAAGGACTCAGGAAGTTTTAGTCAATATTATTACTACCAGGAATGGTGAAAGAGTTACAATCAGAAACAGGAAAAGCAGAAGAAAATGGAAGGCAATTGTTGCAAAAGAGCTAAAGGTTTCAATTCACCAGATATGGAAACTGGAGGAGTAGTAGTGGCTTTTGATAGAATAATATCCTAGAGGAGTGGGATCTAAAGACTAATTGTAAACACTTGCAGGAATGGAGACAGGCTGTACCCTGGGGCCTGGGACCCTTTTGAGCAACAAAATACAAAGAAACTATAAGGGACTAAAAATAACTGTGTGCATGTGCAGTTGGGGCAAATTATGGACAAGATACAAAAAGACCAAACACCCAACTGCCACTTCTGAAGATCTGGGAGCAAAAACAGGGTGTCAGGAGCAAAAGCGGGGTACTGCGCATGCCCCCTGCACTCAACACCACCAAAAAGGTGGGCAAGCCACCTAAGCCGCCCCTCCAACCTGACGCCTGGACACCCCCCTACCCTCACGCCCCTCTGAGGGAGTGAGCAAGGGAGACTGTTACTTGTTTTTGCTCCCCCCTGCCACAGCAGGGGGCCCAATAAAGCCTTGCCTGAATTTCTTGTCTGGCCTCATCAATTTCTATTGATTGGGGAAGGCAAAGAACCCTGGTCAGTATCAGAATGAGCAGGAAAGAAATGAAGTCTTTGCCTGTAGTCTAATCTTACTAAAAGCTTGACCGGTACGCACTACTGTATTTAAAATGGATAACCGAAAGGGACCTAGTGTATAGCACAGGGAACTCTGCTCAATATTATGTAACAACCTAAGTGGAAAGAGAATTTGAAAAAGAATAGATACATGTATATATATAACTGAATCACTTTGCTGTTAGTTTTCACACCTGAAACTAACACAACATTGTTAATCAACTACACTCCAATATAAAATAAAAAGTTAAAAATAAAAGCTTGGCAGTGAAAAATAGAAGCTGTATGGTTGGAAACTGGAGGGAAAAGTAGAATTGAGGAAAAGGAGTGCCATCTCCTGGGCTTTCTTTGAGACCAGGAGGAAAGTATTAATGGAGGAGTTGGGCTGGAAGTACAGAGGATGGTAGGGGTAACTGATGATCTAAGTTCTTGAGGCAAGGATAGAATCAAGGTCAGATAGGTGGTATCCAACCTTAGAAAGATGTGGAGAGACTGCCCTTATGTTTATTTGCTAGGCTTTCGGTTATTAGAGTGAGTGAACCAAAAAATGGGAGAAGTCACAGAGGCATATTTACATGGAAGCCCACCTCCTCCCATGGGCTTGATCAGGGGATCTCCTTGGGGCAGGGGGGATGTTCCTCCATAACCATCCCTAGATTGTCTTCATCCTCTCCCTCTACATAGGCAACAGCCTATTTAACTTTCTGTCACCCTAAATGTATACCTAAATGAATGATACAAACAATAAACTCCCTTGATCCTACATCCTTTAGCTGTCATCTAATTACTCTCCTCTTCTAATATAAACTTATGGAAAATTAATCTAAATTTGACTTAACACCTGGCTACCTCCCATTTGTTTCCAAGCTTGTTTCCACCTGGCTTCTGCTCCCTCCTCTTTTCCTAAGTTTTGGGTAGTTATTTTTGTTGGAGCCACCAATGATTTTCACATTGAGAAGCGAATGGAAGTTTCTCAGGGTTCGTCTTACTAGACCCTCCAGCAGCATGGCTCTCACCTCCTTCTTGAGCTTTCCCAGCATAGTCTCTTGCTTCTGCTTCTACATTCCTGACAGTTGCCTCCTTCTTATTCATAGGCTCTGTTATTCTGATACCTTCTGTGTTGCTGTTCCTCAGGGCTCTGTCTTGAGCACACTCTAAATCTCACTCTGTAGTGCTCTGAGTGATGTCATCCACTCAAACATTATCTAATATGCCTCCTGTTAAGCTAACGATTCTCTCAAATCTCTAAGTTTATCCAGAGATTCAAACTCTTATATCTAATCTCTTGCTTAAGAAAAACTCTGGAATCTGAAATCCAGCATCTATAAAATGGAACTCATCATTGCATCACTCCTTGCCTCCTCAAGTCCCCATGACCCTGATTTGTAAAACTCTGAGGACAGGTTCTGAGGTCAGAGTGTCTCAGTATGAATTCTGTTCCATCATTCCATGCCTGCGTGAACTTCTGTAAGCTGGTTAACCTTTCTGTACCTCTCATTTTTCTTCTGAAGATGAAAATAAAATTTAATCTCTTTAAGATTTGTGAGGATGAAAGGAAAAAATAAAATTCATGTTGAAGAACGCCTGGTATGTAAGTGCTCAATTAATGATGGCTATTATTATTATTTCATACTGTTATTCTTTCTTTTGGGGGGGGCCATTACTGCCTACCCATAACTCAAGCTAGAAGCCTGGGGAAATGTTTCTGATTCTGCCCTCTTCACTCTCTGTATCTCATCAATGACTAACCCCCACTGACTTTACTATCTCAGCATTTCTTAAATTCGTCCACTCCTTTCATTTCTGATACTATTCCCTTAATTTAAACCCTCATCAAATATTTTCTGGATTACTGACACAGTCTCCCAAAGGGCCTCCTGTGTTCCAGATGTGTCTCCCTCAAATACATTTTAAATCCAGCTTCCAGCGTGACTGATTTTAAAGTCAAATATGACAGAATCACATTCAACTTTCAAACCCTTAGATGGCTCCTATGTCTACCTAAATAAGTTAGACCCTTAGAATAGTATGTAAACTATGAGTCTGATGTCAAATTCCTAATATACATTCAGGAGTGTCATGGAGTCTTGGACATAAATAACATGTAAAGACTAAAAAGAGACTGATTCAGCTGGAACTTCTAGAGAAAGGATGTTGATGGTTGATGTGGAGAGTGTAAGGAGTAACAGCCCCTTTTTCCTTTACTCTCTTCCTCAAAATGCCCCTTAACTCATGCAGATATGTGCATGTTCACACACACACACAAACACACACACACACACACTAGAAAAAAGAACAGTGGAAGATGATCACTCTTTACCAATTGTTTAAGAGTAGTGGTATCATTGGGATGGGAGAGGAAAGTTTTGACCAAGAAAAAAAAGACAAAAGAAAAAGGTTGAAACAAAAAAATAGCATTGGAAATATAGGAAAGTTAGCTCACAATAGAAATACAAAAAGATGGTAGAGTGAAGTCATTAGAAAAATAAGGGATGGTAATTTTTGGAATCAGGAGAACTTTTAAATATAAGATACACATAATATATAATATTTAACATAAAATATAAAATTATTTTATAAAATACATTATATCATGTGTACTATATTAATTATAATATAAAAAAGAAAAACAGTAGTCAATAATTTTTAAATAGAGTTTGTGAAAACAGGAGTAAATTATTTAATTATTGATTTTAAATGTTATCAGAACAGAGGAAGACTTAAGTGACTCAATGTGGATCAAGAGAACATGTTGGAGACTGAGACAGGAAAGGAGGGTAAGAAGTTGGCTGACAGTTTTAATTGGCTCATTAATGAGAACCTAAGACAAGACAGCATCAAGATTCATGCTACAGCAGTGCAGGAGTGCAGTGTCTGAGTTGAAAACTGTCCTTTCAGTCAGGTTCTGGTTTCAGGTTTCTGATCTTCAGGTACTGTTAGGGGTTCTAGGGTGGACGCTAAGGACACAGAGAGTACGTTGACTCCTGCCAAAGTTATGAGTCAAGCTCAAAATTGAGACCATACCATATTGTTGTGTGAATGGCAGTGGAATGAGACCACATGGCAGAGGTTGGGATTGTGTGGAAAACCAGACAAACAGGAAATGCCACGGGGGAAGCTGAGGTCTAGGTAATAGGTGGCCTTGTGCAGGGAGGATGGTAGGGGCAGCTGAAAGGCAGGGATTTTGCTCCTGGCTCAGAGGGTCAGGAGGTTGACGGGGCTGATGAAGTTCTGATTCGATGACAATAGTACTTTGCTACTTTTTTTCCTTTTTATGCTACCTTTTACCTCTATGGAGCAGACCCGTGGGTATTCATTCTATCAGAAGGTAATGAAAGGACTGCCAATGAACCCTGTCTTGCTGAGAATGAAAGATTAAAATTATCTCTTGTAAAGTTAATTAAGGGTAGTATAAGGTATTTTTGGCTGCTGGTAACGGTGAGCCTAGAGTCTATTTGTTACAGAATCTGTTTGCTCAGCAGTGTGACAACAGCATCAAGGACCCAGTTCCTTTCCTTGATTCCGCTCTGCTGTCTGCACCACACTGACAGTCACCATCCAACGTGCCCCCTCATGTCACAAAATGGCAGCCTGGACTTCAGGTATCCCACCCTTAGACAACTGTCCACACACAACCTCACCGGGGGCAGGAAAACATTGGAGCCTCTTCTTACATCTTTTCCTAAAAATGAATAAAACCTGTTCCAGAAGACTGAGATTTTTACCTACATCTTGTTGACCAGAATTTTTGTCATATGCTTATTCTTCTATTCATTGTTGGCAAATGACATAGAATCACCGTGATTGGACAATACTAATTGCCATTCACAAACTGGAGTTATGGAGTGAGTCCCATTCCTGAGCACATGACAGGGGAAAGTGAGACCTGAAGTAGGAAAGGAAATAACCATCATGTTGGTTGCGTCTGTCTTTGGAGTCTTTCTTTGTCATTTGAAATCGCAACATCAGGGAAGAGAATTACATCTGAATTAAACTCCTCATAATAGCTGCTCTCACTCATTGCTGTAAGGTTTGACCCCCATATCAGTTGGCACTTCATTTGGGTATGGATTGAGGCGAATTGGCCTGGTCTGCACTGCCATCCTCATGGGACTTTTCAGCAAAAGGTTGGGCCAGGTGCAGATTATTGGACAGTGCCTCCATCTCCAAAGCATGTCAACAGTCTTTTCTAGATTGCAAAAGCAGAGATTCAAAGTGAATGCACTTCCAGACATATGTCTGCAAACCCAGGCTGCAAATGTACTTACCTGCAACTATTGGATGGACCCACTTAGGAGGAAAAATATTCCAGGCAGGGTGAGATGATTATATGATGATTGCAAAATGTAGACCAAATGTATGTCATTCATATAAACAAATTTAAATAGATTAGCCTGAACACTGTCAAATGTCTAATGATGGCCTAGAATAAAATTATAATTTCTTGGATTACTTGAACAAGGGCATTGCATTTTTGGTGATTCAAAATTAATGGGGAAAAAACTATAACTTCATCATAAACTCCAAAACTGCCCCTGCCTTGTGACATAAAATGTAGTGGAAGTTACTGAACCCAATGTGATTTAAACTTCACTGTGTATAAGGCTTCGATGTTGTTGATTCAGGTATTAAACTTTTTTTTTAAATTCCGGGATATATACTAGGAATTTAGTGGTAGGGTGTGGCAGTGAGAGTGAGCATGGGGAGGGGAAGCCTTTCTCCTAAACATAAAATACAAATAAACCTTTGATTGATAAATTAATAGTTTTGATTAATTGAACTCTAGCTGGTTGAAATTTGACTTTAGATTGTTCTTATGTTTTCTACTCCATCCGTGAGTCCACTCTGTTACATCATGAGCCTGTATATATCTCCTGGCATGCAACGATGGCCCAGGCACTTCTTTTGGTCTTACAATTTGTATTTGATTAGAAGTACTTTCATATGCACTGCCCGATCTAATTCTCACAGAAGCTGTATGCATTCAGCAGAGCACAGCTCAATATCCTCTTTTTACAGATGAGAAAACAGAAGCTTGAGTTTAAGTAAGTTTTCTAATAGTTTCACATAACTATTAAGTAGCAAAATTGAGATTTAAGCCCAGGTATTTTATCTCTAAACTCAGAATTCTTTCCATTCCAGGTACAAAAAAAAAAAATCGAATTTATATTGTCCAGTCCTAAAGCTACGTATTTAGTACATTTATAATAACTGTTTTAAAGTCTTTGACTGCTAGTGCTATCATCTCTGTCATTTTTGGTCCACTTTTATTGACTTATTTTTCTTCTGGTTATGGTTCACATTTTCCTGTTTTTTGGTATGTCCTGTAATTTTTTTTTTTTCTTTTTGCGGTACGCGGGCCTCTCACTGCTGTGGCCTCTCCCGTCGCGGAGCACAGGCTCCGGACGCGCAGGCTCAGCGGCCATGGCTCACGGGCCCAGCCGCTCCGCGGCATGTGGGATCTTCCCGGACCGGGGCACGAACCCCAGTCCCCTGCATCGGCAGGCGGACTCTCAACCACTGCGCCACCAGGGAAGCCCAGAACAACATTTTTGATGAGCACCTAAATATTACATGGGACCTTGAAAAACATTAAGCTATTACAACAGGTAAGACAAGCCATTCAGACTGATTTTCCTGAATATGCCAATGAAAATAAACCAACAGACAAAAGATTCAGATCATTTTATGTGGTTCTATCCTGGCTGACAGCTTGACACACTATTAGAAATTGAGAAAGGACAAGATTCTATTAGTTAGCAAGTGTCCAGTGATTATTGATGCCTTTTTTTTTCTATCAGCAAAAGGTCAATGAAGTATTTTTGCTTTCCCACATGGGAGTAAGATGTTAGAAATTCATGGACAGATAGGTCTAGGTGATGGGTTATGTAATTTGAAAGCTGGCTTGGACACAAATGGTATTATTATAGGGTTCCTCACATGTACACACCTCTTCCTTTCCAGAATATTAAACTAAACCTTGAACGTGAAAGCCACAATTTAAATGTCTATTTCTATCAGCTAAAAACATTTTGAATAACTAGAAATCAATGTAGTTTTTCTCCAAGTCACTGAAAATAATTCTGAAACATCCTCCTTTTTAGACAATGGGTTTTTTAGGAAAAAGGAAACCATCAAAAAGTAGAAAAGAGAAAATGACCACCCAAAGTTCCTTCATAGAGAAAAAAGTGCCTGACATACAACAGACGCTTGTTACACCACTATTGAAGCAGGAGATGAAACTGGTGATAAATTTCATGTGTCTGAAAGGTGATGAGGAAAGGTTTGATTCCTTGGTGTTTTTGAAATCACACTACACACATTTACTATCAGAGCTCCCCACCTCAACCCCAACATTTCCAAAAAGGCAAAACTTCACTTCCAAGGAAGCACAAAGAAGGCAAGACAGACCCATCATAACTCTCAGAATATTTTCCCGGACATATTTTTCAGAGGGTCACACAGAATGTAGTCTGTCATCATCATATTTTATAAAAACTTACAGAGGATGGAATAGAAAATGCAAGCCAGAATGACGTATTACAAGGCTAAATATTGCTCTATAAATTTTTGTTTCAGTCGTGTGTGTCTGCTTGTCTGTGTGTGTGTGTGTGTGTGTGTGTGTGTGTGTATGTATGTGTGTGGTTTTACAGGGTCGTAATGCAAAATAAAAGGTCAAATAGATTGCTTTCAGTCCATCATGATCAAAGACATTTGAATGATCTTGCCCATCCCCAGCCAATGCCCTTGTTCTGCTCCACATCCAGCAGAATGTGTTACTGCCAGAAATTTTCACCTCCATGCAAACATTCCTGTCTGGTGTCTCCTTCCTTTAGCACTAGAGATGGACACTGGCTCACTCTATAACTTGTCTGCCTCTGTGTTGATGAACTAACAGAAACAGATGTGCTTTCTATGTGTCCTTCCTGTGTTCTAATCTAATAATTTTCAGCCACCAAAGACTTTCAGTGAACATGTTCGCAAAGGGTCAGTCCTTGTTCTCAATGTACAGTATAAACTTCCATTAGAGGATTAGGTGTCAAACAATTTTACTATTTAAAAAATTTTAAGCTTAAGTAGACCTTCACACTGTATTTATATGTACTGCGTGCCTACTCTCACCCTTTCTTTCCTTATTCCTCCTTTGGCTAGCTTTGGATAGTCTATGTCATTCAGTTTCCAAAGACAACTTGGCCTTGAAAGTTGTATTGGTGCAGCTGCCCAAGCTTTCAAGGTCATAAGGAAGATAAATATACAAATGACTAACTAGAAAACTTTTTAAGCACTTAAGAATTTGAATGTGAGACAGAAAGGGCGCCAGGACCAAGAGCCTTAGTTTTCCTGATACTGGAGGATTCCGCACGCTCCCTAATTAACAAGGAAGTTTGATGCTTGTTGTTTGGTCTCGCTGTTCCTCTGATTTTATCGTTTAGGAAGGGAGAACTTGATCAGGCCCTTCTGGGTGCTCTGTGGAGCCTGGCAGTGCTGACTTAGTAGTGGCCTTCTCAGAGCCATCTCCTGCCAAGCCCTCTAAAAGGCTAAGGTCCATCTTTGTGAAGCAGCTCCTGAGCCTGTCTGTTACGGGGAAGATCACACAACCTGGGTATTTTCCTCTGTCTCAGTCCATTTGAGCTGCTATAACAAAATGCCATGAACTGGGTAGCTTATAAATCAACAGAAATTTATTTCTTTCAATTCTGGAGCCTGCGAGTTAAGACTAAGGTGCTATCATTTTCCCCTCTTGCAGGCCACAGACTTCTTTTGTCCTCACATGGCAGAAGGGGCAAGGGTCTTTCTCAGGCCTCTTTTATAAGGACACTAACGCCATTCAGAAGGGTTCCACTCTCATGATCAAATCACCTCCCAAAGGTCCCACCTCCTAATACCATTACATTGGAGCGTAGGATTTCAACATATGAATTTAGAGGGGGGAGCACAGGCAGATCACAGCACCCTCCTTCACGGGTTCTCTGCAGAGGAGTTAGCTGTCAAAGCAAAAGGAAGCTAGTTGGTTTGTCAGACAGTGGCAAGCATCGAGGAGTGACAGACCCCTCCTTCAGTCCATCCAGTTCAAGAGCTCAATTTTCCAATGGGAATGAATACTGTAGACCATGGAAATAGTCAAAGCAAGTGATATAGAAGTTAGAATGATGAAAGTCCATGTGAGTTGACTTGCCCAAGACGTAGGGAATGATTGTGACACACTTGCACCTGGGTCTTCAATAACATCACTATTTTGATGTTATTATTAGAACAGCGTGTTCATCTCTGTGTTCTAATAATAACATCAGAATAGTGTTTTATAGTTTGCAAACAATGCTTACATATATTATTTCACCCTCTCAACAGCACTGTGAAGCAATTAGAGGACTGTTTTATCCAGGTTTTACAGACTAAAGAGCAGAGAATCTGAGAGATTAAATGACTTAACCTAGTGTGACAAAATGCCTTAATTTCAAAACTGAAACACAAATGAGAAGCTACATAAAATGAAATACCTTGCAAGACGCCAATGGAGCAAGGATGTCAGTCATTGGGATTACAATCAAAAGGATGACAGGTTGATTAAAAACTCAAGAATAGCAGAAATGGACTAGGGAAAGAGGGAGCCTATGCTGTCAGTGATCTGGGGTGGGGGAAGCATGTTGGAGAACAAGTTCAGAATGTGTAAGAGAATAAAGAAAATGACAAATGAGCCACATACAGGAGAGAAGGAATGCCAGGTTAGCAGTCAGTCAGGTAACAAAATGCTTCAATTATTCAATGTCAGTTTAGATGTCCCTCTACTTCCATGGCAGCCTGAAAGAAGCAACCTTCCAAATCAATCCAACTCTCCTGAAGAAATGTCACCGTCTCATGACAGGTGGTTGAGACCATAATTCTACCACTTCTGGGAACTCAGTGCAAATGAGCTAAAGCCTCAGAGCTCTCCTGGGTTCAGCCTCATGCAGAAGCTGTTATATTGAAAGAATCTCAGGATACCAAAGAAAGGAAGCTGCCCGCTGGGGGATCTGCACCACATGTTTGAATTCTGGAGTTGAGTCCTCAACTACCACAGCAGATACTCCCCAGAAGCCATGTCAAGAAGTAACAGCAGAAGTTCATTATTTCTAAATATGTTAGAAGCAAAGCTGCTTCTGGGAGTGGATGTGTGGAAGGAAAAGGAAGAGCCTGCTTATGTGTGTGTGTGTGTGTGTGTGTGTGCGTGTGTGTGTGTGTGCATGTGCGTGTGTGTGTGTGCCCTTGTATGCATGACTTTGGTACCATCAAATACTTTTAGCTCTGTGTATGCATTATTTAGAGAAAAATGTAAAATTAACTTCAGAAATTAAAACCAGAAGAGGAAAATGAAAGACAAGGTTAGTGAAATAATTAATCTCAGAGCAGTGTTAGAAATCAAGTTCATGCTGGCACTGGTGTGAATCTAGGGGCTTGTCTGCTAGACTCAAGGAGAGGGAGATTGGGCTGGTGGGACTTGATTCATTTTCTTGTGGGAAGCATGCAGGGAAAGGGGACCTATCAGGATGTAGAAAACCTACATTTTTGATTCCCTCTTCACTCATTTACTCACTCCTTTTTTAGTTTACTCAACTAACCAATATGTATTGACTGCCTACTCTGTGCAGGCAGATCTATCTGTATGTGAAACAAGAGAGACAAAGTCCCAGGTCCAGTGAGGCTGACATTCTAATGGGAGATAATTAATAAATAAGTAAATACATAAACAATATGGTATGAGACAGTGGGTAAGTGTTATGGAAAAATAAAGCAGAGTAAGGAGGAGTTTTGTCTCAAGAAGTCAAATATGGTTAGAATGGTCTGGGAGGCCAAATTCTGAAGAGGGTCCTAAGATCCCCTCCTCCTGATATATATACCTTGGATAATCCCATCCCCTTGAGTGCTGGTAGGACTTGTGAATATGATAGGATTTCATTATTGAGATTATATTACATTACATCGCAAAACAGATCTTGTAGCTAAAATTAAGATCCCTAATCAGTTGACTTTGAGTAAATCAAAAGGGATGCTTTCTTGAGTGAACTTGACCTAATTAGGTAAACCCTTTAAAAGTGTCCAGACCTTCTCAGAAGTCAGAAGTCCTCTCCTGTTGGCCTGGAAGAAAGCAAACAGCCATGTAGTGAACCATCTATGGAGGGAACCGGTTAACTAGGACCTGGGGGTGACCTCTGGTTGTTGAGAGCTACCCTGGTTGACAGTTTAAAAACGGGAGCCTCCATTCTACAACCATTAGGAACTGAAAGATCTTGGGGGAAAGGACAGTTAACTCCAGATGAGGTAATAGCCAATGGACACCTTGATTTCAATCCTATGAGACCCTGAGCAGAGAACCCAGTTGTGCTATGCCTGGATTTTGGACCTACGGGAACTCTGAGATTTGAAATGTGTGTTAAGACACAAAGTTGGTGGTAATTTGTTACAAAGTTGGTGGTAAGTTGTTACAAAGTGAAAAAAAAACCCACCACGAATTCAGCATTATATTAGCAGTTACCGATTTGATTTTGTTTTCCCAAAAGGCAAGCCACCTACCCAAACAACTTGTAAAACACTACTTACCAGATCCCACCTCTCTAAGCTTCCAGAATTGCACTTTGAAGGGAAAAGGCAGAGAAGGCAAAGCAACCAGAAGCTCACATGGGACATCTTTTCTGTGATCACATTGGAGAATTCCTGGCAGCCAGGACCATGGCTCTTCATTGGCACGGTGCCCTCCCCTTGCTGACCAGGCCCTGGTTCTCCAGTTCTTGGGGATTAGTCTGGTCATCAAACATGTGGAACAGAATCATGCCACACAGACACTAGTTCCTGACTTGAGTAGGAGGTGAGTTGGCTCCCTTTGTCACAAAGCTGCTTAGCATAGTGATGCTTTACAGCCCTTTATAACAGCCCATTACCCCCCAAAAGGGAGGACGGCAGAAAATGAATATTTTATTGGCTCCCACACAGTGGGCATGGCCTGAAGTAAAAATAAATGTTCTATGACATTCATCTCTATAAAATGCATTCTCCTGGGCTTCCCTGGTGGCGCAGTGGTTGAGAGTCCGCCTGCTGATGCAGGGTACACGGGTTTTGTGTCCAGGTCCGGGAGGATCCCACATGCCGCGGAGCGGCTGAGCCCGTGAGCCATGGCCGCTGAGCCTGCGTCCGGAGCCTGTGCTCCGCAACGGGAGAGGCCACAACAGCGAGAGGCCCGCATACCGCAAAAAAAACCAAAAAACAAAACAAAAACAAAAACGAAAAAATGCATTCTCCCTAACCGTAAAAGTGATCCAGCAATTCATCTTTTTAGCTGTCTCTCAGCAGTAATGATAAGTAAATAATTGTGGTCATATTCTTAGATGGTCCTTGTGCTGGGAAAAGTTTTGCTCAGGTAGTCACAAAGGAAAATTATGAAACACTGGTTGGGAATCTGCTTCATTTCAATATCGCTGTGAGATTTTTCTCAGTCAGATGAGGATTGATTTTTTTCTTATGCGATAATCTAGGATTTTCTGCAGAATAATGACTTTTAAAACCTCACTATCTCAGGGGAAAAAAAGTATAAAACGATCACTTAAACATCCCAAATATTAAAAATTCATTTTGCTGTAAATGAATTGCAAGTGGCATTGAGAGGGTACAAATAACATTGTGCGGATATCACTGACTACCTGGCAATGCCTGTGAAAGGATTCTCCAGGAAGGTGATAAAATAAAGAAAAACTAGAACAGTCAAGTCAAAGGGGAAAAAGTAATATTCAAGGGGCATTCATATTTCAGGATGGGTTGGAGGTTCAATTGGGGCAGGTTTTCATTGTTGTCCTAGATCAGCTCCACTTATTGAACTCCTCTATACATTTATTAATTTTCACTTGTTTATCTTGGATTTTCTAGATGGAAAATATCAACTATTTGTATTAATTTCTCAACAGCAGTTAAAATGATTGACCACTTCTTCCTTGTTAAAACATTTTCTTTTCTCATCTTCTCTCCTTCCACACTGTCATTTTTTCCCAACATCTTTGGCTACTCATCCTCATTTTTTTCATCTAGTATTTTCTCCTCTAATCAAAATTCAATTTTGAATTTTCTTAGGATTTGTCTCTGAACATATGCACTTCTAGTTTTACACTGTCTTTCTGTTTCTCTTACCTTTTATCCATTCCCATCACTCAAGTACCACTTATCCTAGGAATGTAGTTGTAATATAGCTGCTGCATCTCCAGATAGATCACGGTTCCTCAGGCAAAGAGAGAGAAGGGCAAGTGGGTAAAAAAGTTATGCTCATGTCATGAAAGCAAAGACATTCCCTGCAGTTCCTAGAAGAGTTTCTTTTATGTCTCTTTGGAGCAATCTGAGTTATTTGACCAACCCTATATATTAATAAGTCTGAGAAGATGTGCACTTTTAGTTGGGCATATTATCACTAAACAAAATTAGAATCTTGCTAGCAATGGAGAAGGGGAAGGTGAACATTGGGTAGACAGTGACTCCCAAATCCATGTCTTCAGACAAATCCATGGCCAAATCCATGGCCTGCTTTTGGAAATCCAAACCAATATGTCAAATGTCTATGTGACATGTTCACCTAAGTACCTTTGAACACCTCAAAATGAACTAGTCCGAAGTGATATTTCCCACTGAACTTTTTCTGCCTTTCGTTTTTCTAATGTCAGGAAATGATTGTGTCAATTATCTAGTTAAAGCCAAAACTTCAGCATCATCTTCACTTCTTCTCTCTCACCACTTCCCTCTATCTGAAAATTACCAAAGCCTGACTCATATTGAATACATTTACTTTTTAAAAAAATATTTATTTATTTATTTGACTACACAGGGTCTTTATTTCATTGAAGTAAAATTGCTTTACAATGTTGTGTTATTTTCTGCTGTACAATTATGTGAATCAGCTACATGTATATCTATATACTCTCCCTCTTGGGCTTCCCTCCCACCACCCCCCATCCCACCCATCTAGGTCATCACAGAGCACCCAGCTGAGCTCCCTGTGCTATACAGCATGTTCCTACTAGCTATCAATCATACACATGGTAGTGTATTTATGTCAAAACTAATCTACCAATTCGTCCCACCCTGCCCTTCCTCCTCTGTGTTCACATGGCTGTTCTCTACGTCTATGTCTCTATTCCAGCCCTACAAATAGGTTCATCTGTACCATTTTTCTAGATTCCACATATATGTGTTAATATACGATATTTGTTTTTCTCTTTCTGGCTTACTTCACTCTGTATGAGAGACTCTAGGTCCATCCACATCTCTAAAATGACCCGCTTTCTTTCCTTTTATGGCTGAATAATATTCCATTGTATATATGTACCACATCTTCTTTATCCATTCATTTATTGTTGGACATTTAGATCATTTTCATGTCCTGGCTATTGTAAATAGCGCTGCAATGAACATTGGGGTGCATGTGTCCTTTTGACTTATGGTTTTCTCAGTGTATGTGCCCAGTAGTGGGATTGCTGGGTCATATGGTAGTTCTATTTGCAGTTTTTTAAGGAACCTCCATATTGTTCTCCATAGTGGTTGTTATCAATTTACATTCCCACCAACAGTGCAAAAGGGTTCCCTTTTCTCCACACCCTCTCCAGAATTTATTGTTTGCAAATTTTTGATGATGGACATTCTGACTTGTGTGAGATGATACCTCATTGTAGTTCTGATTTGCATTTCTCAAATAATTAGTGATGCTGAGCATCTTTTCATGTGCCTCTTGGCCATCTGTATGTCTTATTTGGTGAAATGTCTATTTAGGTCTTCGGCTCATTTTTTTTTTTTTAAACATCTTTATTGGAGTATAACTTTTTTACAATGGTGTGTTAGTTTCTGCTTTATAACAAAGTGCATCAGCTATACATTTACATGTATCCCCATACTCCCTCCCTCCTGCGTCTCTCTCCTACCCTCCCTATCCTACCTCTCTAGGTGGTCACAAAGCACCAATCTGATCTCCCATGCAATGAACCTGCTTCCCACTAGCTATCTATTTTACATTTGGTAGTGTATATATGTCCATGCCACTCTCTCACTTCGTCTCAGTTTACCCTTCTGCCTCTGTGTGTCCTCAAGTCCATTCTCTATGTCTGCATCTTTATTCCTGTCCTGTCCCTACGTTCTTCAGAACCATTTTGTTTTAGATCCCATATATATGTGTTAGCATAGGGTATTTGTTTTTCTCTTTCTGACTTACTTCACTCTGTATGACAGACTCTAGATCCATCCACCTCACTACAAATAACTCAATTTCATTTCTTTTTATGGCTGAGTAATATTCCATTATATATATGTGCCACATCTGCTTTATGTATTCATCTGTCGATGGACACTTAGGTTGCTTCCATGTCCTGGCTATAATAAATAGAGCTGCAATGAACATTGTGGTACATGACTCTTTTTGTATTATGGTTTTCTCAGGGTATATGCCCAGTAGTGGGATTGATGGGTTGTTTGGTGGTTCTATTTTTGGCTTTTTAAGGGACCTCCATACTGTTCTCCATAGTGACTGTATCAATTTACAATCCCACCAACAGTGCAAGAGGGTTCCCTTTTCTCCACACCCTCTCCAGCATTTGTTGTTTGTAGATTTTTAAATAATGATCATTCTGACCGGTGTGAAGTGATACCTCATTGTAGTTTTGATTTGCATTTCTCTAATGATAGTGATGTTGAGCAACCTTTCATGTGTTGTTGGCAATCGGTATATCTTCTTTGGAGAAATGTCTATTTTGCTCTTCTGCCCATTTTTGGATTGGGTTGTTTGTTGTTTTGGTATTGAGCTGCATGAGCTGCTTGTAAATTTTGGAGATTAATCCTTTGTCAGTTGCCTAGTTTGCAAATCTTTTCTCCTATTCTGAGGGCTGTCTTTTTGTCTTGCTAATGGTTTGCTTTGCTGTGCAAAAGCTTTTAAGTTTCATTAGTTTCATTTGTTTATTTTTGTTTTTATTTCCATTTCTATAGGAGGTGGGTCAAGAAGGATCTTGCTGTGATTTATTTGATTGAGATTTCTGCCTATGTTTTCCTCTAAAAGTTTTATAGTGTCTGGCCTTACATTTAGGTCTTTAATCCATTTTGAGTTTATTTTTGTGTATGGTGTTAGGGAGTGTTCTAATTTCATGCTCTTGCATGTAGCTGTCCAGTTTTCCCAGCACCACTTAGAGAAGAGGCTGTCTTTTCTCCATTGTATATTCTTGCCTCCTTTATCAAAAATAAGGTGACCATATGTGCGTGGGTTTATCTCTGGGCTTTCTATCCTGTTCCATTGATATATATATATATTTTGTGCCAGTACCATACTGTCCTGATGACTGTAGCTTTGTAGCAGAGTCTGAAGCCAGGGAGCCTGATTCCTACAGCTCCATTTTTCTTTCTCAGGAGTGCTTGGGCTCTTCAGGGCTTTTTGTGTTTCCATACAAATTGTGAAATTTGTTGTTCTAGTTCTGTGAAAAATGGCATTGGTGTTTTGATAGGGATTGCATTGAATCTGTAGATTGCTTTGGGTATTATAGTCATTTTCACAATGTTGATTTGTCCAATCCAAGAACATGGTATATCTCTCCATCTGTTTGTATCACCTTTAATTTCTTTCATCAATGTCTTACAGTTTTCTGCATACAGGTCTTCCTCTCCTTAGGTAGATTTATTCATAGATATTTTATTCTTTTTGTTGCAATGATAAATGGGAGTGTTTCCTTAATTTCTCTTTCAGGTTTTTCATCATTAGTGTATAGGAATGTGAGAGATTTCTGTGCATTAATTTTGTATCCTGCTACTTTACCAAATTCATTGATTAGCTCTGGTAGTTTTTGGTGGCATCTTTAGGATTCTCTATGTATGATATCATGTCATCTGCAAACAGTGACAGTTTTACTTCTTCTTTTCTGATTTGGATTCCTTTTATTTGTTTTTCATGTCTGATTACTATGGCTAAAACTTCCCAAACTATGTTGAATAATAATGGTGAGAGTGGGCAACCTTGTCTTGTTCCTGATCTTAGTGGAAATGGTTTCAGTTTTTCACCATTGAGAATGATGTTGGCTGTGGGTTTGTCATATATGGCCTTTATTATGTTGAAGTAAGTTCCCTCTATGCCTACTTTCTCAAGGGTTTTTGTCATAAATGTGTGTTGAATTTTGTCAAAAGATTTTTCTGCATCTATTGAGATGATCATATGGTTTTTCTCCTTCAATTTGTTAATATGGTGTATCACAATGATTGATATGCATATATTGAAGAATTCTTGCATCCTGGGTTAAACTGCATTTGATCATGGTGTATGATCTTTTAATGTGCTGTTAGATTCCGTTTGCTAGTATTTTGTTGAGGATTTCTGCATTTATGTTCATCAGTGATATTGGCTTGTAGTTTTCTTTCTTTGTGACATCTTTGTCTGGTTTTGGTATCAGGGTGATGGTGGCCTCATAGAATGAGTTTGGGAGTGTTCCTCACTCTGCTATATTGTGGAAGAGTTTGAGAAGGATAGGTGTCAGCTCTTCTCTAAATGTTTTTTTGTGTGTGTGTGGTACGCGGGCCTCTCACTCTTGTGGCCTCTCCCGTTGTGGAGCACAGGCTCCGGACGTGCATGCTCAGGGGCCATGGCTCACGGGTCCAGCCGCTCCGTGGCATGTGGGATCTTCCCGGACTGAGGCATGAACCTGTGTCCCCTGCATCGGCACGTGGACTCTCAACCACTGCACCACCAGGGAAAACCCTTCTCTAAATGTTTGATAGAATTGGCCTGTGAATCATCTGGTCCTTGGCTTTTGTTTGTTGGAAGATTTTAAATCACAGCTTCAATTTCAGTGCTGTGATTGGTCTGTTTATATTTTCTATTAATACTTATTTCAGTCTAGTAGCATTGTGCTTTTCTAAGAATTTGTCCATTTCTTCCAGGTTGTCCGTTTTGTTGGCATACAGTTTCTTGTAGTAATCTCTCATAATCCTTTGTATTTCTGCAGTGTCAGTTGTTACTTCTCCTTTTTTCATTTCTAATTCTATTGATTTGAGTCTTCTCCCTTTTTCTTGATGAGTCTGGCTAATGGTTTATCAATTTTGTTTATCTTCTTGAAGAACCAGCTTTTATTTTTATTGATCTTTGCTGTTGTTTCCTTCATTTCTTTTTCATTTATTTCTGATCTGATCTTTATGATTCCTTTCCATCTTCTAACTTTGGGCTTTTATTTTTCCTTCTTTCTCCAATTGCTTTAGGTGGAAGGTTAGTTTGTTTATTTGAGATTTTCCTCGTTTCTTCAGGTAAGATTGTATTACTATAGACCTCCCTCTTAGAAGTGCTGTTGCTGCATCCCATATTTTTTGGGTCGTCGTGTTTTCATTGTTATTTGTTTCTAGGTATTTTCTGAGTTCCTCTTTGATTTCTTCAGTGATCTCTTGGTTATTTAGTAGTGTATTGTTTAGCCTCCATGTGTTTGTATTTTTTACAGATATTTTCCTGTAATTGATATCTAGTCTCATAGCGTTGTGGTCGGAAAGATACTTGGTACGATTTCAATTTTCTTAAATTACCAAGGCTTGATTTGTGACCCAAGATATTATCTATCCTGGAGAATGTTCCATGAGCACTTGAGAAAAAGTGTATTCTGTTGTTTTTTTGATGGAATGTCCTATACATATTAATTAAGTCCATCTTTTTTAAAGTATGATTTAAAGCTTGTGTTTCCTTATTTAGTTTCATTTTGGATGATCTGTCCATTGGTGAAAGTGGGATGTTAAAGTCCCCTACTATGATTGTGTTACTGTCAATTTCCCTTTTTGTGGCTGTTAGCATTTGTCTTATGTATTGAGATGCTCCTATGTTGGGTGTATAAATATTTACAATTATTATATCTTCTTCTTGGGTTGATCCCTTGATCATTATGTAACATCCTTCTTTTTCTTTTGTAATAGTCTTTATTTTAAAGTCTGTTTTGTCTGATATGAGAATTGCTACTCCAGCTTTCCTTTGATTTCCATTTGCATGGAATATCTTTTTCCATCCCCTCATTTTCAGTCTGTATGTGTCCCTAGGTCTGAAGTGGGTCTCTCGTAGACAGCATATATATGGGTCTTGTTTTTGTATCCATTCAGCCAGTCTATGTCTATTGGTTGGAGCATTTAATCCATTTACATTTAAGGTAGTTATTGATATGTATGTTCCTATTACCATTTTCTTAATTTGTTTTGGGTTTGTTATTATAGGTCTGTTCCTTCTCTTGTGTTTCCTGCCTAAAGAAGTTCCTTTAGCATTTGTTGTAGAGTTGGTTTGGTGGTGCTGAATTCTCTTAGTTTTTGCTTGTCTGTAAAGCTTTTTATTTCTCCATCAAATCTGAATGAGGTCCTTGCTGGACAGAGTAATCTTGGTTGAAGTTTTTTCCCTTTCATCACTTTAAATATTTCCTGTCACTCCCTTTTGGCTTGCAGAGTTTTTGCTGAAAGATCAGCTGGTAATCTTATGGGGATTCCCTTGTATGTTATTTGTTGTTTTTCCCTTGTTGCTTTTAATATTTTTTCTTTGTACTTAATTTTTGGTAGTTCGATTAATGTGTCTTGGTGTGTTTCTCCTTGGGTTTATTGTGTATGGGACTTTTTGTGCTTCCTCGATTTGATTGACTATTTCCTTTCCCATATTGGGGAAGTTTTCCACTATAATCTCTTGAAATATTTTCTCAGTCCCTTTATTTTCTCTTCTTCTTCTGAGACCCCTATAATTCGAATGTTGGTGCATTTAATGTTGTCCCAGAGGTCTCTGAGACTGTCCTCAATTCTTTTCATTCTTTTTTCTTTATTCTGCTCTGTGGTAGTTATTTCTACTATTTTATCTTCCAGGTCACTTATCCGTTTTTCTGCCTCAGTTATTCTGCTATTGATTCCTTCTAGAGAATTTTTAATTTCACTTATTGTGCTGTTCATCATTTTTTTTTTGCTGTTTAGTTCTTCTAAGTCCTTGTTAATTGTTTCTTGTATTTTCCCCATGCTGTTTCCAAGATTTTGGATCATCTTTACTATCATTACTCTGAATTCTCTTTCAGGTAGACTGCCTATTTCCCCTTCATTTGTTTGGGCTGGTGGGTTTTTACCTTGCTCCTTTATCTGCTGTGTTTCTCTGTCTTCTCATTTTTCTTAATTTACTGTTTGGGGTCTCCTTTTCCCAGGCTGCAGGTGTGTGACTCTCATTATTTTTGGTGTCTGCCCCCAGTGGCCAAGGTGGATTCAGTGGGTGTGTTGGCTTCCTGGTGGAGGGGACTGGTGCCTGTGTTCTGGAGAATGAGGCTAGATCTTTTCTTTCTGGTGGGCAGAACAGCATCTGGTGGTGTGTTTTGTGGCGTCTGTGACCTTATGATTTTAGACAGCCTCTCTGCCAATGGATTCGGTTGTGTTCCTATCTTGCTAGTTGTTTGGCATAGGTGTCCAGCACTGTAGCTTGCTGGTCATTGAGTGGAGCTGGGTCTTAGCATTAGCATGGAGATCTCTGGGAGGGTTTTTGCCGTTTGATATTACATGGAGCCAGGAGGTCTCTGGTGGACCAATATCCTGAACTCAGCTCTCCCACCTCAGAGGCTCAGGCCTGACACCCAGTTGGAACACCAAGACCCTGTCAGACACACGGCTCTCTGAACCTGTTACCCATCTTCAGAACAGAGTCAGGGTTAGCACTCGGTTTTGTTGGGAGAATAAATGCATGTAAATTGCCTGGCTCCAAACCCCTACTGAAATCAAGCAGGACCCAGTGGGACTCCTGGACACAAAAGCTTCTGTTCATTTTTTAATTGCTTTGTTTGTTTTTTTGATATTGAGCTCCATGAGCTATTTATATGTTTTGAAGATTAATCCTTTGTCCATTGCCACAGCTAGATCTTCTTTGACCCACCTCCTGGAGTAATGAAAATAAAAACAAAAATAAACAAATGGGACCTAATTAAACTTAAGATCTTTTGCACAGCAAAGGAAACCATAAACAAGATGAAAAGACATCCCTCAGAATGGGAGAAAATACTTGCAAATCAAATACACCTACTTCTTTCTAACCCTCATCCTCTTACCTAGTCCAGGCCACCCTCCTGTGTTGCCTAAAATATTGTGATAACCTCTAGCTAATCTCTTTGCACCAATTTTTGCCCAGCTTCATAAATTATTTTTATCTTTACTTCCAGTAAATTTTAAAAGTTTAAATCTGAACTTAAACCTCCCTTGGGTAAAAGTTAATTAATAGTTTCCAAAATTTTTAATATGGCCTAATATTTCTGTCTCACTGGCCCTTGCTTTTCTCTCCAGACTGTATTACACTGTGGCTTACTTTCTCCACTTGAGCCATATGGAACTTTCCACAATTTTTTTTTAAATATGATATATGGTGTTTTACTGGTAAACTAGTTACTGTAAGAATTAAACATGTACATTATTATAACCAATAACTATAAATGTTGCTATTGATCACTTATTATTATGGTATTTATTTTAACTCATTTGTGACTGTCCTCTTATGGGCAGTCTTTATTTATTTTATCCTTTTAAAGTTTTTTAAAATTTTTATACAATTTTAAAAGTTACACTCCATTTACAGTTATTACGAAATACTGATTATGAAATACAAGATTTTTCACATTCTTTTAAACTATTGTATTATATTCTACTGCACGTTATGTATCTATTATGTCATAATGCACTTAATCTGTGTCCTATTATTGCACATCTAGAATAAATTCCTAGATGAGGAATTGCATATTTTAGTTTGAATTGATCTTGTTAAATAGCTTTCTCTATCTATTTATTTTTTTGAAGCATAGCTGACTTACAGTGTTGTATTAGTTTTGGGTGTACAGGAAAGTGATTCAGTTTCATATATATATATATATATATATATATATATATATATATATATATATATATATATATATATATACTTTTTTTTTCAGATTCTTTTCCCTAATTGGTTATTACAGAATATTGAGTATAGTTCTCTGTGCCATACAGTAGGTCCTTGTTGGTTATCTCTTTTATATATAATAGTGTGTATATCTTTTTTGTGTGTGTGTGCGGTACCTGGGCCTCTCATTGTTGTGGCCTCTCCCATTGCAGACCACAGGCTCTGGACGATCAGACTCAGCAGCCATGGCTCACGGGCCCCATGGGATCCTCCTGGACCGGGGCACTAACCCATGTCCCCTGCATCGGCAGGTGGACTCTCAACCACTGCACCACCAGGGAAGCCCAATAGTGTGTATATCTTGATGACTATTTTGTTATGAGAAGTATGAGAGGACTCACACTGACTCACACACTGAAATCTTTTAGGAAATACCCCTGGATGCTCCTTCAGAGGTTGTATCATCTGTAATCCAGAGTCTTCTTCTCCCTGACCATGAGGCCACAGAGCACTCACCCAGATTTTCTTCCCTCTCCTTCCCTGATTGTCTATTGTGCTAACCTTACCTCACTGTGGCTTATCAGCACATCAATGGAGCTTTCTCTATCTTGTTTCTTCAGGATTACAGTCTGGTTCTCTGGGTTCACAGATATTGCTCAAAGTTTCACCTCCAATGTCTAAGTTATTGTGGCGTAGGCTCCAGCTGTAAGAGTTAAATCTTCCTTGATGCTGTTTTATGCTCATTGCCTTAGCTACTGTTTTTCTTCAGCTGGGTTGGTGAGGGTCCTCTACCTTCAGCACTAGCCATGAAATATGTTGAACAAACTTCACAGTTTTGATATTCCATCTTAACTGAAGTTTATGAAATGTTATTCAAAAGTGGTAGACCAATATTTTAACCAATGTCTCTAACTTCAAATCCCTTATTAAATATCATACTGTTACAAATCAAATAACAATTAATAGCAGGCAGTTAAAAGAAGAGTGACCTCTTTCTGACAATAAAATAAGCCATGGGCTATGTGGGATAATATTCTATTCAGTAGAATCCATTTTTAAGCTAGTTAAGAGAACTGTTGAATTTATTATTCTTTTTATTTTAGATAGGAGGAATAAGCTTTAAAATAAAGTTTTTTAGTTTGTATATCCCAGATCAAGTGAATAAATTACTTTTTTGAGATATGGAGGAATGGATGATGCCCAGTATTAAAACAAGGTGAAGGTTGGAGACACTTTACTGGCAATAAATCTTAACTCTATGCTAAGAATTTGAGGGTGGGTTGATAAAGAAACATTCAAGGATGCATAAGCGAGGGATTCAATTTAGGTTACAGGGTGACATCAAAAGTATTATAAAATAACTTTTAGAGAAAATAAACTATATAAATAAAGATACCAAAAAAATTAACTTTGAACTTAATGAGATTTTGAGATATTGCTTAAGATGAACCATCGTGACAAGTTAATTTGTGCTGAAGGGGTTGTTGATGTTTGTGGTTATAAATCTCTGGAGTTTGAACAGAGAGACTATTTGGAGCCCAGACAGAATGTACCCATTGCTCATGCCTTGGGATCCCCATCAGAACAACATGTTACCAAATTGCAAATTCAGTGATCTTCATCTGGAGCTAAATTTCAATTGTTAACTGAGAACAAATAACATGTTATTTTAGCTGTTCTCCTTTGGTTATTTGCATTACTGAGAATGTTTTACTTCTTCTCTCACTTATCTCTTCATTTCCTCAACTGGAAATCTTCATGTGCAACTAAGAGATAATACTTACAGATACTTTTTAGCCATATATACATATACATATCATGGCTCAAACTGTGTTCCTGATATTCTGCTCCAAAACACATCCTCTTGCAGACTTACTCATAACTTCATTCCTCTAGATGCTCAAATTGATGGCTTATTTTCTCAATTGACCTTTCTTTTACTTCTAAACCCCACAATTGTTCCATCAGCAAATATTTTAGTTCTGCTTTGAAAATATATCCAGAGTTTGACCATCTCCCCTTACCCCCACTGATACCACCCTGATACAAGACACCCCTCCTGTTGATTATTACTGTAGCACCCCCTCGGACTCTTGGTCTTGCCTCCCCTGAGCAGCCAGACAAACCCTGGTTTTTTTTAAAAACAGAAAACAACAAGACAGGGACTTCCCTGGTGGCCCTGTGGGTAAGACCTTGCCTTCCAATGCAGGAGGTGTGGGTTTGATTCCTGGTCAGGAGCTAAGATCCCACATGCTTTGTGGCCAAAACACCAAAACATAAAACAGAAGCAATACTGTAACAAATTCAATAAAGACTTCAAAAATGGTCCACATCTAAGAAGAATCTTAAAAATAATAGAGACAGTTCATTTCACTTCTCTACTCAAAACTCTTTATTTCATCATCATCTCACTCAAAATAAAAGGTTTCAGTTCTAACCATGACCTGATCCACTGCTGCTTCCTTGGCTTCATCCGTCCATCCCTAGCCCACTTTTAGAGACTCCAGCCACACTGGGCTCCTGTGTTAGTTTATTTTCTTCAAGAAGAAGACTTCAAGATGGAATAAGATGGACAAGAGATTTATTGGTGGAGATTGTCAAAGATAAGCACAGCTGGACATTAACTAAAGTGACGAAAACGGATTTTATTCAGTAACTGCTGGCAGTAGGGAGAATAGATGAGCTCCATTCAGATTTGTACAGGGGTTTTTGAACATTTTTTTATAATTACATTTTATTGGAATATAGTTGCTTTACAATGTTGTGTTAGCTTCCACTGCACAGCAAAATGAAGCAGCCATACATATACATATATTCCCTCCATTTAGGACACTACAGTGCATTAAATAGAGTGCCCTGGGCTATACAGTATGTTCCCATCAGTTGTCTATCTTATACATAGTATCAGTAGTGTATATGTGTCAATTCCAATCTCCTAGTTCCTGCCACCCACCCCTTTCCCTCTTGGTATCCATACATTTGTTCTCTATGTCTGTGTCTCTAATTCTGCTTGGATTTTAAAGGGAGAGTAAAAGAGAGAGGAGAGTAGGTGCTCAAGAGAGTCAGAAAGTGAAAAATCACAAAGGGTTGGTCAGTGTCAATGTGATTAGGCCAGCTGTGTTTGTTGGCTGGCAATTGTTGAAGTTAAGAATCTATCACCCCACAGAACCTGGGAGGCAGAGGTCCTATTTTTTGATGATAACATTGCAAAGGAATGGCTTTCAGGTCCTAGAGAAAGATGCTTCTGAGTTGCATAAAATACATAGTCACAACTGTAAGCCCTTTCCAGTAAATCTAAGTGAGGGTGATCTGGACCTATCATCAGCTGTTGGCTAGAACAAATAGTAAATGTTCCTGGCAGTGTTGAGTTTTCTCAGGCAGGCATTTTAGTAGGGAGCTAGGGTTATCATAGAGACACACCTTATGCTGCTAGAAGTCATGCTAGGGTTTGGTCAAGTCTCTTTGTGCAGGGGTTTGGACAGTGTTGATATGGGTCTGCAGAGAATTCTGCAGTTCTCAAAATGCCTGAGAATTAAGGGGAGGAAGAAGGAGTAAGTAGGCAGAGTTTTCACACCAGGTCTGCAGGTCTGATACAGGAGAGGAAAGAGAATTGCGTTAGAATAGTGTCAGACTCTGAGTCAGTCTAGGAAAGCTTTGGCCAGGCTGATGGGGAATCCTCACAAGTCCTCAAAGTTCTCAAAGTATAATGAAAGGTCGGGACCTGCACTCGTGCCCTCACCGTGGTCAGTCATTGGCTGGGAGCAGCCTACGGGAAGCGTGGCTTCAGTGTGAACGTGGTGGGAATGAAAGCCGGGGCTGTAGCCAACTATTGCCACCACAGCAGGAAATCCAGCCATGGTGTTTTCGCGACCACCTCACCGTCTTACTGTCGCTTGAGCATTCCAGGGCCCTTCCTCTCCACCTACTTTCCTCTGTATGGAGCACTCTTGTGTTAACATCCACAGAGCCCTTTCATGTTGGGAAGGACTCAGGCTATACTCAAAATCTCCCATTCAGGGAAGCCTCCCAATCCACCCTGTCTCAAGTGTTACCCACTGACACTTTATATACCACTTCCCTGATGTACTTTTCCTTCCTGAGCACTTATTACCATTTAACATATCTTATATTTTATTGTTTATTGTTTGTCTCCCCCCAGCTAGAAAGTAAAGAATTTGTGTTTTGATTGTGACTATAGTCCCAGCAGCTAGAATAGTATTAGAAACATAGTAGGTGCTTAATAAATTCCTGTCAAGTAACCTCATTTTAATAAAAGCAATGTGACTATAGACTTTGCACCTCAGAATATTCTAGACTTTCTTCTGTAGCTTGGGAAAAGTCATGTGATGTCTTCTCATAGATCTCAAGCAGTGTTGGCCCTAGGGTTATTTACAGGTTATTTACTTTTTGGCTGTGTCCAAGGTTGGGTTTTTTATTCTACATTTTTAATCTTCCGTGCTGCCTCACCGATAAAGCAAGTACCAACCTCCCACTTGGTGAAACAACTACGTATCAGGTCATTTCTAGAATTGAGACCATCTTGGGAAACCACCCGAAAATCCAAAACGTACTTCGGCTAGGGATCTCATTTTAGGATTATTCCAGGATTTGTCTTCTTCCTCTGATATGGGGTCAGATACGGGTGGGGAAGGTGGTTTCAGGATGCTTGCTCCGTTTTACAATTAGTTTGCACTTCTAGGTTTGCTAGGCTTTGCACAACCTAGTTTGCTAAGTTGTTAAAAACAAAACCAAACCTCCAGAGACCTGAGCAATTATTCCATCTACTCTCTGTTTTATGTCCATTGTTGCTTACTACTTTAGAATCTGTTAATGTTCAACATCAAGGTACAAACCATTGTTCCATCTGGGATTTAGAGAATACTCACATGGCTGACTGGCCAAGATCATTGATGGGAATGAAAACAACAATCCCAGAACAGTTGGAAGAATTCTTTTTCTTCTTCCTAATTTACAGAATGAGAGACACAGAGAGGAAATGATCTCTGCCAGATGAATGAAGATTAGACAATGACTTCTGGAAGACAATATTTCTCTTTAAGATTTTATTTTCAACTTCCGAAGTAGAACTGAACCAAGACGGTAAAGTAAGTTTGACATGTATACTGCCAGTCTGTTTATGAATCCCAGTTTTATCGCAACACAAATAGATAAATAATAGAAGCCCATAACGCTTGTCTCTGAAATTGTAGTTAAACTGAAGCTCAGTATGCGGGAGACAAAAGATGAATGGTCTTTCATAAACATGTTTTTATAACATAATCTGCTCATATAAACAACTGGCAGTTCATCCTTTGGGGATTCTTGTTAGCCAGGTTTTTCAAAGCTTCAGTGAATGGATTGAGTTTCAGAATTATTTCCCAACTTCGTGCTGTTTGGAGGAAACATCTGTTTACTGTATGTAAATGAACAGGACATTCTGTTCTTTTAGGGACTCAAGAAAGAGCCCTTAAAATAGGCCAGTTTGGCAAATAAGGAAATAGAGTCTCTTCAAAGGACTACAAATAAAGTCTAGCGAGAGAGATTGTAAAGATAGCAGTTTTTTGTTTTTTTTTTTGTCTTAAAAATTTCTGTATTTGGATCCAACCAGGAATGGCTATTTCCCTTTGATTAAAAACCTGGGTAGAGCTTTTGGCTCTCTTCTTGCTTCTTCCCTTCTCTTTTGGTCATCAGACAGACTGAAGGCAGAAAACAGATTTGCCTCGTGGAAGAAGTGTACAGCAGACAGCGAGGAGAGACGAGACAGTAAATCTTAGTTCGGTTAATACTTCCACATATCTGGCAAACACCCTTGGGAAGACAGGAATCCAGACAGTTTGAAGCAGGTACCTCAGCATGTGCCTTCCTTTCATATTCTATTCGGCCTCTTGCCCCCAATTGATGTGCTCATCTTGTACATACTAATTTTGCCTGAGTTGAGCTTGGCCTGAGGGCAAAAGGCCATCCTTCTGTAGTGCTGGCTGGAGACAGCATGAATAATGCTGCGAGTCAGTCGGATACAACTCCTGTGCAAAGACCAACAAGGGAAGTCTCACCTTACAAATGAATGTGGTTTTATAACTCGGAGGGAACAGGCTGCTTTTTTAAATTCTAGGTCTTAGCAGAAAACTAAAAATTAACATCATGGTGATCCCTAAGAATTTGGGAGTTTACTCATTATCCTAAGTATCTCAGTTACTTTTTAATATTTAAAATATAAGTACCTCTGTGTATTGAACAGAATATAGTCACAGTTTTTATGCAATAAATATAATGCACTGTTGAGATGAAGAATTTATGATGCTTTTTCCAACAAATACTACTGAGATCTAATTAATACCTCCCCACTTTTTTTTCCATTTCAAAAGACAGTTTAGGTAGCCATGTCTTAGCATGAGGTTTTACTTATGGTTTCCTAAACTAGAGGTAATACATTTTATTGGTACTCTGTCTATTTTATGAATGTTTCTCATAAATGTCTCTTGTTCTTCTCTTCCTGCTCTTTTGTGTTCATCTGACCCTTAGCAATAATTTTTTTTAAAGCAGTCTATACGCAGAGCCCTGCTTTTAAGTTTCTGGCTTTACCTCATTTCTCTGTGACTGAGATGAGTATACATACAGGGGTGATGGAAATCTCCCCAAATTATGTATTTTTTCAATACCAATAAACTTGGAAGAGCTCTACTTTCTTTTTGAAACCAAATACCAGCGCACTTAAATAAACTGGACTTGGGTCTTGCTCTTTACAGGTTTTAGTTTTCCTTTTGAATCTCCTCTCTGAAGGAACTACGAGAATGATCTTCAAACAATGCAGATATCGATGATGAAACCAGCAGGATGAACATGTGCACAAAATAATAGTGTACATGTATCCCCTCACCTCAAACAACAAAAGAAGGTAGAACTTGGATGGAGAGGGAGAAGGGGAACCGGTTGGTGCACAGCTGTCTTTAAGTGTGTGTACGTGTGCGTTTAGATTTTTTTGCTTCAAACTTCTGCTGTGACCCCTGGCTACCCAGAAGTATTGGGGAAAAAATTATTGTCTTTCTTTGCCCATCAGGAAATACTTGCCAATTCTGATTACATAGGACTGAGAAGACCAGAGTTAAAAGTGTCACTGTCTCTGTTTCAACTGCCATAGTCTTGCTGTCAACAAGCGGCACTTTGTTATCAGAGCCTGGACCTGGGTCTTTATCCTTGTCTCCCTTTCTAGAATTCATGTTCTTACCCGTCTCATTCAGTTCTATCTGATGACTTGAATGCAGATCTACACATCTTTATGAAGAGTTAACTTCGTGCATGTTTCCACTTTCTATTCAGAACTTTGAAGGTTGATCTTGACACCCTCCTTTAGAATTTATCTCCATCCTGGGGCCACTTGGCTTTTATAACTGATGACATCTTGATGCCAGCCCGTTTAAATAATATTTAATTTCTACCTCTCAATTTTCTGTTTTACGGCACTATAAGGGCTCTCTGAGTCAGAGCCCATTGATTTTTCGATTTTATGAACTTACTCCTCCCTGTTAACTGATGTAATAGTAAAATTCTTTGCCTTAACATCTTGCTTATGTGGCATTCTCATCAGTCTTATAGATCTTTCTGACCTATTTTGTTACCTAGCACAGACAGCAGGGTGTGTTCTGTGAACAGGAAAAGATCAAACTGACTTCAGTAGCGTACTATGCAGAGGACTAATGGTGAATATGATTAGTTTAGTGCAATAACTTCAACCAAATTGGGGTGAGTCTTGAATGCCAGGCTCAGAAGTCCAAATTTTATCCTGGAGGAAATAAGGACAACAACATGAAACCAAAGCTTTAGGAAGACTGACCTGTCTGTCTAACACTGAAGAGCAACATAACACTTGGGAGAGATTCAGGATAAATATCAGGTGATTTAAATTCTAGTCCATATTCCCTAAACGTGATTCTTTTTAAAAAATTTTTTATAAATTTATTTTATTTTTTATTTATTTTATTTTTGGCTGTATTGGGCCTTTGTCGCTGTGCGTGGGTTTTCTCTAGTTGCAGCGAGTGGGGGCTACTCTTCGTTGAGGTGCGCGGGCTTCTTATTGTGGTGGCTTCTCTTGTTGCGGAGCACTGGCTCTAGGTGCGTGGGCTTCCATAGATGTGGCACGTGGGCTCTAGAGCACAGGCTCAGTAGTTGTGGCTTGCAGGCTTCCGTAGTTGTGACTCGCAGGCTCTAGAGCGCAGGCTCAGTAGTTGTGGTGCATGGGCTTAGCTATTCCACGGCATGTGGGATCTTCCCGGACCAGGTATCAAACCCGTGTTCCCTGCTTTGGCAGGCAGATTCTTAACCACTGCGCCACGAAGGAGGTCCTCCTAAATGTGATTTTGAGGAAGACATTTCTGTTGTTTTAGTGGCCTAATCTCTAAAACTAAGAGTTTGAATCAGATTTGTTTCTATGGTCTTTTAAGAATCCAGTAACTGTATTGTATTTTATCCTCAGTAAAGTCACAATAGAAATAATGAAGCCTATGATTTCAACTGAACAGAAAGGCCGTGTAAGTAAACAATGAGGTTGGAGGAAGAGCAGGAGAAAAATCTTAAGAGAAAAAACGTCGAGAAAAACATAAAACCCATTGTGCTGAAACAATTTACCTATGGACTTCCCTGATGTAATAATTTCTGCACCAAAATCATCATCTCTAAGTTGGTTTAACTTTGGGGGAATTTAATAAGCAAAAACCAATGCACTATTGTAGGAACAGTGACTACTCACAATAGCTTTTTCAAGGATGAGTCACTATAATTACAGGTCCCACGGGCATTGTGGCTGAGTTTGAGCTGCAGAAAATGAGTTTTCTCACTGATCAAGGATGCATTTGGTAATTGCTTGGAACTATATAATTTCTGAAATTATTATTATTTGTTTGTTTGTAACCATTAGCAGATATTAAAAAAAGAACCTCACTATGTGACCTTGGGTGAATTACTTACATTGTTTACTTCCTCATTTAACACAAGACATTTTAGACTAAAACATTTCTTATAGTATTATAGTGTTATAACTACTAAATAGAGACAGTTACTTTCACATATCATAAAAATATAACTTTTTCAATGAACAATCTGATCTTTAATGTTAAATATCCAGCCTTTATTTATCCAGTAAAAGGATTTGAAAAAGTGTTCCCTCTTACGAGGCTTTATCACTTAAAAGACAAAGGTAGGCAAAGGTCAGTTGCCGCCTTCTAATATCAGGAAGTGAGTATTTCCCCTTTTCTGAGTCTTATTTTTAAATGTATTGATCTAATATCATTCTTTTTAGAGTTCATATTCTACTGCTTAATTGTAGAAATATCTGATTTTAGAAGGGACTAGCTGTGGAGTTTCACCTACATGAAATGGAGGTTATCTTCTGATGACTACCTGAAAACATCCCTTACATTATTTACAAAATACATGTCTCATAGATATAACCCTGGACAGTGACTCTTACACACACCGTGTTTTGAGAAACATTGTGCCAAATTGAAAGACAAGGCAAATCTACAAGACTGAGTGTATTGATCAGGGTTCTCTAGAGAAACAGAACCAATAGCATATGTAGAGATATTTAAGAAGAGATTTATTATAGGAATTGACCTACATCATTATGGAAGCTGAATTATGCCATGCAACCTGGAGAATTCGGAATGCTGAGAGTATAAGGCAGTCCAAGTCCCAACTGATGGTGTAACTCCCAGTCTGAGACTAAAGGCCTGGGAACTGGGGTGTGGGGGAAACTGGTGTAAGTCCCATGATCCAAAGGCCTGAGAACAAGGAGCTCTGATGCCCAAGGGCAGGCAGGAGAAGATGGATGTCTCAGCTCAGAAGAAAAGCAAGAATTTAACCTTGGGACTTCCCTGGAGGTCCAGTGGTTAAGATTTCCCCTTCCAATGCAGGAGGTCTGGGTTCGATCCCTGGTCGGGGAGCTAAGATCCCATATGCCTCGCAGCCAAAAAACTAAAACATAAAACAGAAGCAATAAAAATAATAAAAAAAAGCAATATTGTAACAAATTCAATAAAAACTTTAAAAATGGTCCACATCAAAAAAATCTTAAAAAAAAAAAAAAGAATTTAACCTTTCTCTACCTTTGTGCTCTTTTCAGGACCTCATCAGATTGGATGATGCCTACCTGCACTAGGGAAGATGATCTTCTTTACTAAGTCATTGATTCAAATGCTAATCTCTTGCAGAAACACCCTCACAGATAAACCCAGAAATAATTTTACCAGCTATCTGGGCATCCCTTTGCCCAGTCAAGTTGACTCACAAAATTAACCATCACACTCAGCAGGTCCCTAACAGCAAGTAGGAGACACAAAAGCAGATTAACCACTAAGCTAATGAGACGCAAGATACACCAGCTCTCACTTGCACAAGGGACCTTCCAAGGCCCTGGACAGAACTATAACAAAGTATGGTTCAAATGGTTTTGTACAAGTTGTTCATGTAAGATATTTACTTCCGATTGGTCAAGACTGCTGCCTCTTTCCACTTTAATTTATCCTCTTTCATATTCCACCTACTGGTTAGAAGTATTGTAATGTCCAAAGACATTTTTGGGATCTAGTTAAGGGCAAATTAAGTTGAGGTACCTATAGTTTGAGTTTGGCGCTGTGTGTTTATTATGGCTCTCAGTCGACTATTTCCTGGGTAGAGGCAAGATATTGCAGTTATTCCAAGGGCAGAAATGGCTCTCAGGAATTTTTCCACCACCCACTGCACCAACTTACCAAGCATCTCATTACAAACATGCCTGACCAAAGGTTGTACTGCAATGTGAATGTAAATCATGTCCCTGGCACTATGAAAAATTTTAAAAAAAGGAAAGGAAACAAGACTTGAAGTCCACAGAGCCTATAGTTAATCTGTGTAAAATCCTTCGGTCATCAGACATGCAGAATTTTAAATGAAAGATTTCTCATTGATACCTGGTCAAAACAGAAGTTTTTCATGTCAAAAATTTTTAATAATGCAGTGTGTTTAAAAAATACATGTATATGCGTACATACACACAGGAATCACATGAAATCATCTCTAACAGGTCAATATGAGGGAAAGTTGATAGAGGTTTTCTCAAATTCAACACAATAATAAACATTTTCATCATGTTACCATTAATGAGTTGCAAAGCTAAAAAGTATATTTCCTAAAATCTCTGTAATAGAAAAACAAATTTTGATTAATCATACTAGATAAATAAATTCCCAAGGGCTGCCATAACAAAGTACCACAAATTGGGTGACTTAAAACAATAAAAACTTATTGTCTCACATCTTTGGAGAAATTCCAGAAGTCCAAAATCACGGTGTTGGCAGAGTCATACTCCCTCTGAAGCCTCTGCGGCAAGATTCTCTCTGGACGCTTCTAATATCTGGTAGCCCCAAATGTTCCTCGGTTTGGAGGAGTATCGTTCCAGTCTCTGTCTCCCCCTTCACATGGTCTTATCCCTGTGTTTTTGTGTTTTCGCTTGGATACCCCTCATCCTGTCTTAAGGGTCCACCCTATTCCAGTATTACCTCATCTTAATTTAACTAATTATATCTGCAACAATCCTATTTCCAAATCAGATCCCATTTCGAAATACTGGGTGTTAGGAATTCAACATAATCTTTTTTGGAGGACACCATTCGATTCATAAAATAGAGAAGTGATTAATTTATCTTTTAATTCTCTCCACAGAAAAAAATGTTCCTAAGTTGTCACATAAAGAGGTGATGAAAAGTATTCAGTCAAAAATATTACCCTCTCACTCCCGCCTGCCTCCCAAAAAGAGTAACAGAGGTGTATCAGGCACTTAATTAAGAAGGCAATGTTTTCAAAACCCTTTTGTGTTATTTAAAATAATTTTTTTGGAATTTGATGTGATTTCTTTTTTTGTTCTAATAAAATCACTTTTATACCTAATTTTTATTCCTAACTGCATATCCTTTTATCTTATAGAAATCCCACGCATTCAGAAATTATGAGATTCAAGTCAAACAAAACTTGGATCTACCTCTAGGGGTCAGTACTTCGTTCCTATTTGCATCGGGTGTCTCCATGTTATAATGCTTCCATGGTCTTAATGCCTGGATCCTGCCATGCCTGTGCTCATAGACCTGCCATGGCTGGCTTCTACCTCACCGCATGAAAAGCTGAGGTCTTTACAAGGTTAGGTTATCTATCTTCCTCCCAATTCCTATCACCTTCTTCTACCCCTTGACTCCTTCTCCCACATCTGCACTCACCCCTGTTCTCTCTGCTTCCACATACTTACTATTCAGACAGTCTGGCCATCATGCCTCCAGGCCCCCAGCCTCACCACACCCTTTGCCTGGACAGCTCTGTCCCCAGTTATGGGAGCAGTTATTGCTTTACTTCCCTTAGATTTGTGTTCAAGGGTCCACTCATCCAAGGGGGACATTTGAGCAACCCCATCCCTGACCGCCACACCAGCACTCCTTGGCTCCTACACAACTCCTTTTTAGCCGTAGCACACAACACCATGGACATACCAAACATTATTAGGTTTTATCAGCATACACGTACCATGCATTGACTTGTGTAACCGGAGACTGTCTCTAACTCTCACTACTGTAAACACCACGAGGCAGGTCTGTTTTGATCACTGTTACGTTGTCTTCCAGAACTGCATAATAATCAGATGCAAATTAGGGGACTGATAAATACTTGTTGATGAATGAGTCATAGATTTTTGTTGCTGTTGTTAAGATTCCACCAGAAATAGAAACCCTACCTTATGTGGGTGTTAGGTTCTCAAATCAGAAAATGAGTTAAATTGAGATGTGATCTATACAGTATAATCTCATTCTTCTAGTCATACGACACCTGATGCCGGCTGTCAATGGGCTGCTGTTTGCTCTTATTTTTCTTTTAGTGGTTTTCAGTAATATCTATTATTGTTATTGTTATTATCATAATCATCACGAGTGTGTGTATGTGTGAGTTATGCCTGAAGAGAGGCTGCAGCGGTAGAGGGTCCTGGTCTTTCCTGGGAACCAGGAGTTAATTATCAGAATAAATAAGTGCCACTGTTTGACCCCCAGACCCTCACTGAGAGCAGGATTATGGCCCCTCTATGCTGCTTGCGCTCGCCAGGAGCTGTCTTGTTCAGGATTTGTGTCTGAGCTGCTCTAGAAGAAGCAGTTGTATGAGGCAGCAAGCTTCTCTAGGTGCGGCCCCTTGTTATCGTCCTATTGGCTTGAATCAACATTAATTGCTTGGAAAATGAAGGTTCCATTTGGAGAGACACCTGCAGGGTTTCTAATGCTCACTTTGGCACCAATTCAAGCTGCTTCCAACCATGGTTTCCAGAGAATAATTAGGCTTCAGTGCACCGTCAGGTTTCACCATCATTCATAATGCCAAGAAAGAGACATGGTGTCTATGTCTGCAAACACTTTTCATCCTGGTGGAAAGTCGTTCGTCTTCTAAAGACTATGACGTAAAACTGAAATGAAAATGTTTGTATGATGAACACCTAGTCTTGTGATTTTCTCAATTTTGCTTTCTGTTAAGATGGCTTTGTATCAGAAGCATGGATTTTTAATGCCTGTGAAATGAAACACATTTTGCTTTTATTTTATTTTTACTGTGGTCAAGTTACTTAATTTTCGCTTCTTGTGCTCACCCAGTTAACTTGTGTCAGGTTGTCGGTAGTCTCTGTACTTATTTTCATCCCTTCAACTCCAATTCCAAATATTAATTACCTTTCTAACGTATTATTTTTGAGTGAGCCAGAGTGAGATAGGAGCCTGAAAATTGAAAGTGCACTGTAATTGATTGTTCTTTTAAAAAAGGGGGTCTGCTTAGGCTGGGGGTGGGTACAGTCCTGATGTTAGCAGTACACAGCACAGAGAACGTAAGGGAAGCACGGAATGAATGCTAGAATACACATAAGGTATTTTGTTGATTTTGATTTCTGTTTATTTTGATTATGTTCTAAAATATTTTTTAAAGGTATTTATCCCTTTTAAGAATGATCGATCCTATAGCAGAAAATTAAAAACCAAAATACGTCTTCTAGGAGTTGCTAAAATGTTTTTAAAATTCTTATAGTTTCTAATGTGGAACCACTGTGTTCCAGGATGGACTAACCAGTTAGGAAGGGGGTGACATGTCCCCAAGACGGCTCTTCTGATTTGGGGGCAGGAAATGGTCACCAGATTGGTTGGGATCCAAATCTCATGCAGCATGAATTTTTTTTTTCTTTTCTGTTTTCAGTGTGGAAAAGGAAAAGAACAAGAAAAATGGAAGCATAGTGATTATAAGAGGCAAATGCTTTAAACACTTCCTAGAAGTATCGATCCTATTCATTCTCTGTCAGGAAAAATTGTCCAACAAAGTTAGAAAGAACAAAACAGTATCTGGTAAAACCATAGACAAACATCAGTGTAAACACTAAAGAAAGAAAATAGCTGACAACTCAGATGCAGGAGATCTGAGATGGATGGAAGTGTGCCTTTATAGCAGGTGTGGATAAACACTGTTGTGATGGGGGTGGGGATGGAAAAGAACCTTCAAGATGCCTCAACAGGCTATGCGTCCTTGGGCACATCAGTCTCAGGAAAGACTTCATAAGGAAGAGTCAAGGATTAGGACACTGATTCCATACACCTATCTGTGCCTGTGCCGACCTTGGAGAGTCTTGTGTAAACTCAGGACATATACCCAGTGTAAGAACCCCCGTTCTAGAAGCATTATGTCACCGGTTTGATAAAAGCCCCGGTGGTCATTTAACCAGCTTTAGGCTTTGATCTAGTCTCCATCTAGTCTAGATCTGAGATAATAAGTAATATACTGATGTCAGTGAGAGGGAGTGATAACCACCTCTCAGGGCTGTGGGGAAGCTTAAGCAAGGTAACTCATATCGTACAGTTAGCACAGTGCTGGGCACAGCTGAGTGTTCAACAAATGGTCATTAGAACAAACAACAAACAAAACTGTACCTATAGACAGACACACAGGTACACACACATATTTGTGTGTGTCTATAGATATATAAATTCTTATCTTGAAAAGCATATGTTATGAATCAGAGGCAGTCCGACATACATGCCATTTTACATTCACTCATGCTTTCTAATTCAAGGATCCCAGAATATAGACTGCGGTTTTGCAAAATTACACTGATATTCTTTTGATCTGTGCTGATTTTGTAGAACAAATCCTTGTAGGGACCCATAACCCTTTCAATGTTTTTTCACCATCAGCATCTTCTCTACCTACAGACCACCAAGAGGAAACAGCACAAATGCGCCCTTACATACAGATGCAAGCACAGTCTTTTCAACGTATTACGCAATGTGTAATACCAGGAACGTTTGACTGGAGATGGTTCTCATTCCAAATATTTCAGAGAGCCAGCAATGATAATAAAAACATATACTTTAGAAAAAATACATTCAGATGTTTGTTAGGTTCATCTGTGTCAACATGACTGCCTTACCCAGCTGCCTAATTTTAATGTGATAAAAGTTCTCTGCAGCATTGAATGAAGGTAGAACATGCAAAACAAAGTGTCATGAGAGAAGGTCATCCTTGTTTTCTTTGTGACAACTGTTTCCAAGTTGTGTGTCTGGCTTGCATGCGCCTAACATCTCCTAAGATCTTCAAGACCTGGGGCGCTGCTGGAGCATCATTTTCACCTGTGGCCCAAAGCCACCTTGAGAATTACGCATGCGCTATCATCGTCAGGCTGAGGCTGCTCTCAGAGAACCGTGTTCCCACAAATTGCTTTTAGATAGAATCACAGCTTTTGGAGCTGGAGGGGACCTCAAGGATGCCTGTTTCCAAGCAAGGATATTTTCAACTTCACCTTAAAGCCTAATCAACTGAGGCTCTAAGGGGCCATGACAACTAAGTGTAATGTGCCGTCCTGGGTGAAACATAAAGTGGAAAAATACACACAAAATATAAAACATAAAAATGAAATGAATCAAAACTAAGGGAATCTGAAAAACTATGGACTTGAGTTAATAAGAATACAGATGACCCTTGAACGAAGCAAGGGTTAGGGATGCTGACTCCCATACAGTGAAAACGCCACGTACTGCTATCTCTGTCTCAAAAAGAAAGGAATTGATAAATGACTAACCCAAGGGCAGGAAGCTGAAACAGTTTGGGTAAAAGCAGGACTCAAACCCTAGTTTTTCAGATTCCACGTTTGTGATCACTAATCAAACACAAACTTTTCCACACACTTAATTTAAAGATCTATAAAATGAAAATACAGGTACTATATTTATTGAAAAAAATTTATGTAGGGCTTCCCTGGTGGCACAGTGGTTGAGAGTCTGCCTGCCGGTGCAGGGGACATGGGTTCGTGCCCTTTTCCGGGAGGATCCCGCATGTCGCGGAGCAGCTGGGCCCGTGGGCCATGGCCACTGAGCCTGCGCATCCGGAGCCTGTGCTCTGCAGCGGGAGAGGCCACGACAGTGAGAGGCCCGCATACAGAAAAAAAAAAAAAAATTTATGTATAAGCAGACCTGCAGAGTTCAAACCATGTTGTTCAAGAGTCAACTGTATATCCGTATTGGTTCAATAATTGTGACAAATGTACCACACTAATGTGAGATGCTAATAGTAGGGGAAACTGTGTGTGGGGTGCATAGGAACTCTGTACTATCTGCCCATTTTTTTTCTGTAAATCTAAAACTCTACTAAAATAAAATGTTTATTTAAAAAAAAATGTTACTCATTTCTGTATTCAGAAAAGGAATTACAAAACTGACCTTTTACTCTAATTGGTTATGGTCACTTTCATGTTACAAATGCTTAAAATATCAAATGTGAAAATTCCTTGCTTTGCAGTCTGTAATCTCCAACCCTGCTGAAATTATTGATATGTCTGGCCAGAAGGCAAACAGGATCAGCTATGGGCTGGCCACACCCAGGACTGGGTCTATGCCCAGGCCCTTGGCATCTGAGGGAAGTGTCTTAGCGAAAGATTCTCACACCCTACCAGCTACCAGATCCATTGCTGTCATGACTCCCCGCCCAATAAGCCTCAGCTGGTTTTCCCTAAAATGCGGGCTCCTCATGGGAGTGGGGAAGCCTCCATGGAGGTGGGGGGTCATTTGGACAAGCTGCTCCGTTGGGTGCAAGGAAAGCTACAAGGACTTGGATAATTCTCCTTGTCTCCACATCACTTAACCTGAACTTGCATGTCACGTATTGTCAGGAAATCCTACAACACTACACTGTAAGACGTATGCTCCAGGTGACAATGGAAACTTGGGGATCTTCTAGAAGAGGAAGCAGAGACCAAGAGTGAGGAAGTGGCTTGTTCCAGGTCACAAAGTCAGCCAGTCCAGAGCTGGAAGCAGAACACAGGTGTCCAGATAACTCCAATGCTGGGGAAGTAACACCCAGAAGCTCTTATTTTAAAACAGACATGTAAAATTGACAGTTATGGAAAAGTGGAGAATTGTTGGCTATTTTTGCTTCTTTTATTGTTCCAGAAAACTAATGAATTACTTTTTGAGATGCCAAGTTAAATCCTCTTGGACTATCAGTTAAAATTTCCTTAAGCTCACAGTTATTTGGGGAAAAAAATGACAGCTGGTTTTTCTGTTGATGTTATGCTTTCCAATTTATTCAGCTGCCTGAAGTCTATATAATCCATAAGTCAAATAGGAAATTGTTATTGAAATTAGAAAAGGTTTTGAACTAAATGCTAATGAATATTTGACATATTAAAGTGTATGGAATGCAGCTAAAGCAGGGATTAGAGATAAATTTATAGCTTTAAGTGCCCTTTTAGTAGTCTTGTTTTTCTGAAATATTTTACAGTGTTATCACTCACACTTGGTTTATCGATGTCCTTACATATGTCTGTTTTCCTCTCTAACGTTCATTTCTCAAATTAAATTTCCAAGAATACTATACTTAGGTAATAATGATGAACCAGAAGCTTAAGGGTTGGTTGAGCAATGAAATACAGGTTAAAATTAGTATTACTTTTCTTATACTGTGCTATTTCTGATAGTTTTTGTAAGTACACACATATAATTAAGAAACAAGATTATCATTGTCTAAAAACACAGAATAGATTTGACATAACCTGAAATAATGGAACAAGGCAATTTATTATTGCACAGTTTTACGGAAGAGTCTTATGAGATTTTGTCATGGTTCCTTAAGTTAAATATATTTGAATTTCCATGGTTGCCCTAGAGATGCCAATTAAATTCTCCTAGGTATTGTGTCTATCATTTGGGTACTGTCCTCAACAGTTGACACTTATAAACATTTATTTAAAAAGCAATAGCAATAGCAATAGCAAAAGCAATATTTTTCAACTGACAAACACTATTTTCTACAACTTTAAAATATTAAAAACTACCTAGGTGGTAAATATTTATCTTAGGAAATTGGAAAATACACACAAGGAAAGAAGCCATCTCTAATTCCATCACACAAAGATAATTACCTTCAATAATTTGCTTTGCATATTCCAGGTTTTACACATATTTATATTAATTTTTATCAAAGCAACAGATTAACTAGTATAAAATGCTTTATACTAAAAGCAGATAAAGCATGGATGTAGAGAAGAAACTTATGGACACCAAGTGGGGAAAGCAGTGAAGCGGGGGGAGGTGGGATGAACTGGGAGATTGGGATTGACATATATACACTAATGTTTATAAAATTGATAACTAATAAGAGCCTGCTGTATAGCACAGGGAACTCCACTTCGCTGTACAGTAGAAACTAACACAACATTGTAAAACAACTATACCCCAATAAAAGTAAATAAAAAAATGAAATGCTTTAAAGTGGCCCTTTAGTTAGAATGTGTCTTAAAGGAATACCTAGGTACAAATTGTTATTGTGTCACTAAACACTAAACCCAAATGTTATCAACTAAGGTTTCATTAAGCTTCTCTACTTCAAGTAAAATTGTACATATCAGAGTTCTTGACTGCAAACAGTTAAGTATACACTTAACATATTGGAAGTCTATTAGGAACTACTGAGATGGAGAATCAGACTTGAAAAATGATCAGGAATCAAAGAAAGCTAGTTGGCAGGAACTATTGCAAAGCCATGGCATAGGAGCGCATTGGTGTGGATGCCACGGGCATCACCACTGCATACAGGACAAGATCATGGCCTGCATGATCACCACCCCATCTGTGCCTCCAGCACCATGGCCTCTCCTGTGGTGCTGCCAGATACCTCCAGGTTGGACCATGAAAAGACTCTATTAGAAAATCGTTCAATATATAAGAGCCAAAGAAATGTAGCTCCATTTAACAAAGTTAGCCATAGTCTTAGTGGGGCTTTCAGACCTTTACTGGTAGATGGAAGAATTAGGTAATTCTAAGTTTTAAATTTGGGGACATGGGCCATGTGGATGAGGAGAGCAAACCTCTCAAAGATTTGGACATAGTGACTATAAAAAAGCACTCAGCAAGTATTACTATTATGCGGGGGGTGGGGGGAATCCTGTTCATGTAAAGGTCCCACACCTCAAACTCAGCTGAGATCTCTGGTCAGTAACTAACCCAAATCAGCAGGCTTAGTGCCTCTCTAGCACATAAGTATATTTCAACCCTGGGAAGATCAATCTTCTAAGGAAACATTTAGGGGAATCAAATGGATAGTATTAGCCCTTCTGTTTTAAGATGGATTCTGTGCAATTCAACATGTTAAATATTTGTATCAAAGATAATATGCTGTGATAGAGTAATTCAAATTAAAGCTTGTTTAACTAGGTAATTTATTTTGTTGAAATTTTTAGTGGAAATTTACTATGACATTGAAGCATGCATGTTCATTTAAGAATCACTATCTTGAGAAAGAGCATTATTCCAAATCCTGGGATAAGGCAGAACTTTGTGGTGTGATGTGATCAAGAGCCCCTTCTGCGAGATAATTATTAACCTACATGATTAAATGCTTGAACAATTTTCTGATAGACATTAATTAGCTCAAGAACCTCTTCTAAGAACAGCTCAGCTGACTTTAGCCTGGTGAAATGCCTCAGGACCTTAATCACTGTTTATTCAGTCTTGCTGTCTCCTTAACAAGAATCTTAAAAATCCAGTCTAAAATGATTCTCTAATCATTTCTTCCTACTACAAAATGCCTGTACTAAGTTGCAATCTTTGCATTTCTTAGAAAGCCTTTCCCTTGTAGCAAAACTTAGACCCAGGCTCTGAATCAATTTGTCTGAGAAGTTACTTTAATATTTATGTTCAATTCATTAGACTGTAAAATTTACCATAGTATTTGATTTTTCTCTCAGTCAAAAAGTAGTGCCTAGGGGGCTTCCCTGGTGGCGCAGTGGTTGAGAGTCTGCCTGCTGATGCAGGGGACACGGGTTCGTGTCCCGGTCCAGGAAGATCCCACATGCCGCGGAGCGGCTGGGCCCGTGAGTCATGGCCGCTAAGCCTGCGCATCCGGAGCCTGTGGTCCGCAACAGGAGAGGCCACAGCAGTGAGAGGCCCACATGCCGAAAAAAAAAAAGTAGTGCCTAAAAAGAAAATCAGCAATGCTAAATTTATAAATTTAGTTAAAATTGTTTCAATGAACATGATGAATTAAATGTATAAATAAGACCAAAGAGTTACCACAGGTTCCTTTAAAAACTGTTAGCCAAAAATTCATTGATTAATAAGTGAAATAATAAGATTCATAATTTGAAGTTAAAATTTAAAGATGGGTTAGTGTTGAGGATTTGGATTTTTAATAATTAAATATTAATTCTTTTTCGAAAGACTGTCTTCTGAATAATCTTTTCTGTACACAAAGGCCTCCTTCAAAGGCATTGAAAATACTCACATTGATTCCACCAAAACTTGCATAATGAGGGACTCCACAAGGAGCTTGGATCCTGAGAAGCCAAAATAATAATTAATGACTGTGATGAGAGGTGTTTTCTGTTTTTTGGGTTTTGTTTTTTTAAGGATGCTGTCATGGTTCTTTTAAATGCCACTGAAAGCTTACCATTAGCCTTTTTCAACTATTCCCCCAAACGGAATCATGAAGCCAATCCTTCTTAAAATTGGTACTTAAATCTCTCCTTTTCAAGCGAGGTCCTCCAAGGAGAAATTCACATAATCAGCTTTATGTCTCAGTTCTATGACTTTTTGTTTTGTTTTGTTTGGGTTTGGTTTTATTTCTTATGTTCACTCTTTCCCACATGTATGGAGTAGAAATACAAGTTTGAAAACAAAGACACAATGTATTGTGTCTTCAATTTGAATGTCTGGTAGAATTAAACTGTACATCCCACAAAGACATTTTTGTTTTTCATCTCCTCACCATGACGTTCCTAGAATTTACAACATTGTAGTGACCCAATAAATATTATACTTGAGTGACTGAATGACATGGAGCAAATTTTTAAAAGATGCCCTTAATCGCTTCCATCTTCCTTCTTGCTCTACCTTACTTTCACCCTCACCTGGTTCAGTACATCATTGCCCTCCCTGTGGTTCACCTTAGAGACAAGTGGTACCTAAATTTACTCCTAGGATAAGTATTGGCCTGTAGGGTTAGATGATTTCCTCCAGTTCTAAGGGCAAAGCTGACCTCAGACAGGTCTCAGGACAAAGCCAGGGAGGCTTCAACCCAGGTTGAGTCGCTGAGTCAGAGGACCAGGTTTGGCATTAGAGAGATGGGGATGTAGGAGAATGTAGAATTATGGGTTGGGAGTAAGTATCTGCAGATTGAAGTCAGCAGATTCAAGAATTCTAAAGGATTTGGTTTGGGATCACCCCAGGCCAGAAGAAACAGGCAGAGGAAAGGGATAAACCTTTTAATTTAATGGAATTCTTGGAATCTGGAACAAAGAAATTGCACATCCACACAAATGCATCACTGATGCACAATGGTTGATGCTAGGTATGTGCTGTCTGCCTTCTGCTCTGGTATTAAAACAGCATCCCGCCTGCTGGGCACTTTCTGCAAAGCAGGTATGGATGGACTCTGGGAAGAAGACAGCCATCTGTAGTTTAATTCCCTCCTGGATCCCACAGCATTTCCTCTCCCAATAACAAGAACAAAGAAAATAAGATGTAGCATATTTTGATGAATTGTAATGTGCTTTGAAATCACATACCAGGGGGTGTGGGGGTGAAGGAATCAAACAAATGCACTACGGAGGTTAAAAAGACCAAATCAATACAATGAAAAAAGCCAAATTTCAGGTTTTTCATGAATAACGATGAATGGTTATTTATGTGTAATTGAAGCTACATTCACAACTTTTATATTATTAATTTTCTGGAGGCAATGAAGTAGAGACACCCATTATAATTCTGTTTGAAACATACATTATTAGTCAGAACTGACTACCCTGCTTGTGAGGTCCAGCGCAAAATAAAAATGTAGGGGGCCCCTTGTTCCCAAACAGGAAAAAAGTGTCATAAAGATTTCCCTTCTGTGATTTCTCTCTTGACTTGTCACAGTGCTTTGTTTGCTAGTTAAAGTCATTCAAAGTAAAGAAAAATTAAAAATTTAAATTATTAGTATGAATTTTTTAGTTCATCTTTATACTGTGCAAGGCCAGCTTTCTTTGCATATTTTTAGAGCATTTAACTGGTATGTGGAATCGTCAAAATGACACAATCCTTATTCCGTAGCATGTACATGCATATGTATTGCATTCTTATCAGAATGGTGAGAATGCTGCTCAAAATTAACTCAGCTGTTTTTATAGCACTTCTTGACAAGCACACATTCTACCAAAATTCTCTACCTTTGGTTTAGTGGTGAGTAAGGAAGGACCTAGAGGAAAAGGGACTGTGGGTTGCTCCATCTATAGGTGGTTAGCTAATATAGGGAAGTAACATGAGAAAAAATGAACATATTAGGATTCCGTGGCCGCTTGTGTTTCTTAGAATGCACTGCCTTCTTTATGGATTCAAAACAAGTTCTGGTCTGAACCAAAAGCTTGGTGTCTCCCAGCTGTCAGTGTTTCTGCCTACTCAGTTACAGACATACCACACTTGTTTTGTACTTTCTTTGACTCACACTGAGCTCCCACACATTTTGGGTCCGCTGGAATTCTGTGCTCTTGGCACCTTGCAAGTGCTATACTGGAATGGGACATCCAGAATCCCCGGACACGCACACAGTGTTTATCCTCTACCACATGTGTGCTCCATTGTCTTATCATACTTCACTTAATGAAAGAAAAGTTCAAAGATAAAATTGAGAATTTCAAGACCACAAAAGCAAAGCTTTAAACCAAACATGAGGTCCTTCTGAGCACAGGGCCCTGCTCAGATCACACCTTCGTGAAGACAATTCTGTTGTTGATTTAAAAGATAAATTAAACTTTTACTTGAAAGAGAAGCAATAGTAAGGTGTCAAAGCTTGGACAGGTAGGATTCTCAGCATGTTTGCATATATAATGCTTTTAATGCATGGAGAAATGTACCGTAGTCATCAATGAGTAGAGGTGAGGAGGAAAGCAAAGTTTCTGCAGTAGATACAAGCACCTCTCTCTTTACTTTTTCCTTATAATTTTACAGGGAAACTAATAATGATTCTTCATGATATATTTACAGTTTTATGTCAGATTTCTAGAAAAGCAAAGTTTGGACTGCAGAGTGGCACAGGTGCAGATACTTCTAAATATTTGATTTTGGAATATGGGATTGAAGACAAAAGAGACCCTGATGTAAGAAGAGATTGTGTTTTCAAACAGTTAATTTTTTAGGCGCTTCTCTGGCAGAGGAACTCATTTCTCCTTAGAAATGATGTGATAAATACTGACTGGGTCCTCAGGTTAGTCTGAAACAACTATAAACCTGGTGTTGTGCATGGAGTGTAACGTTGACAGTGCAATTTAGTAAACAAAGCCTCGAGTGTGATATTTTTATGAGAAACACATTTCAAAGACTAGGCACACATTTCCACTCAACTTACCTGTGTGAGCAAGGCCTTCCCTGAATCCTATCTTGGTTGGTGGAATTGAAGCCTAAGAGGTTCCTCTGATCCGAAAAGTGTGTGGGTAGCCGTGAGATGGTGAAAAACCTAGGTCGTCTGTGGTACTGGTAACTTGCTAAATTTCTCCGTTTATAGAAGAAAGGGGGTTGTGGAAGGAAGAGAATGATCATCTGCAGATACTTAGGAGAACATGTCTTGAGGACTGCCTTGCAGAATGCTGGAGGGACATCCCTTTACTGGATGTCCTAAGATGAATTCCTTCTCCATATGTACCTCTCTCTGGGTAGTAACAATTAAGGTTTTCATGTTGTTATAGCAATGTAATTTCAAAACCCGTTGCCCTGTGAGTGTTAGAGAAGCTGAAATGTGTTGGCCCTTCAGCATAGTATCTCTCTATAACTTGTTGATAAATCTAGACATTTTTTAAAAGCCTTAGGGGGATAAAAAGCTGACCCAACAACTATATTTCAAAAAAACAAGACTATGAAAATTAGAAATTAGAAAGTGACGGTTAAAGGTAATGACCTGTCAATGCTCAGAACAATAATGTTAATAATGATGGCTGACATTTATTTAGGCTTCACTCAACTCACATAATCACCATGATTTATATACATTAATTCATTTAATCCTCATATCAATCCTCTGATATACATATTGTTGTATTCAACATTTAAAAGTGAATTTATAGAGTCACCAAGATGTGAAGTGACTAGACCAAGAAGCTTCTAAGTAGTGAAGGAAAATCCATACTGTCTGATTCTGGGGCAGCTTATCTCAACATTATGCTTTATTTTTATGTTCTTATTTTTGACACAGTTGCTACATGATGTATACTCAGACTGTTGATGCTTTGCTGAATATTTAATATCGAATTAAATTTAATATTATTTTAATTCCCAATTGAAATACTACTCAGAAGTGTTAGGCAAAAATCTGTGTTCATTTAAAAATAAAATTTACTGGCATGTTATTAAAAACTATAAAATACTTCATATCCACAAGATGGAATTAGAGATACTTGGCCACAGTAAAAATTCGGCTTGATCAGAAATGAGAGATTATGCCTTAAAATACTACTTATTTGGGGTTAAAACAATTTAACCCTCCTTTCCCATTTTAAAGACTTTTTATAGACAAAGAAAAAATATTGTGATATTAGAATTTTTAGTTCTTCTATATCATATCATCCAAAGGGTAATATAAATGAATTTATCAAATGAATGTATTAAATACCATATGAAATTATTTTTCCTACGTTTCTAAATAGCTTGCATTCTCCGTGCCTCTTAAAAGAACAACAGTACTTCTTCCCCAACCGGGGCACGAACCCGTGTCCCCTGCATCGGCAGGCAGACTCTCAACCACTGCGCCACCAGGGAAGTCTAGGAGCATCTTTTATTCTACTATTTGGTCTCTTAAACCCCTTGGAATTTTCTGTGTGATGGGAACATCTCTTGGTAAGCTCCTGGATAACTTCAGGATAGAGGTCAGTTCCAAGAAAGACCAAGCCATGATTAGAAGCTTGGAACTTTCAGCCGCACCCCTCCCCCACCCTCCAGGGAGGGGAAAAGGGCTGGAGATTGAGTTAATGATTGATCACGCCTACATGATGAAGCCTACGCAAAGATCTCTTAACTACAGGGATTGTAGAACTTCCGGCTTAGTGAACAGATTCATGTGCCAGGAGGGTGGCAAACACCAGCTTCATAGGGACAGAAGCTCCTATGCTCAGGATACATCTAGACCTTATGTATCACATCCTCTGTTATATAATAAATTGGTATGTAATTATTTCCCTGAGTTTTATGAGCCATTATAGCAAATTCTATTCATTCATATAGAAAATTCTATTCATTCTATTGAACCCAAGGAGGCTACATCCAGACAATGGAATATTATACAGTACTAATTTCAAACCATGAAAACTTATGTAGGAAACTTAAATTCATATTATTAAGTGAAACAAGCCAATTTGAAAAGGCTAAATACTGTATGATTCCCAACTATATGACATTCTAGAAAAGGCAAAACTGTGGAGAGTATAAAAAGATCAGTGGTCACCAGAGGTTGTGGGAGAAGGTATGGGTAAGTGGAGAACAGAGGATTTTTTAGGGCAGTGAACTCTATCAAACTCTGCATGATACTATAATGGGGGATACATGCCGTTATGTATTTTGTCTAAACCCATAGAATGTACAACATCAAGAGTAAACATTATTGAAAAATATGGACTTCAGATGATAACATGTGCCAATGTAGGTTCATCAATTGTAACAAATATACCACTCTGGTGGGGGATGCTGATAAGCTAAAAGCAGACTCCTAAGATGTATATATATGTGTACATGGTAAGATTCCAAGAAAACCCCTGCAGAATGGAATTTGGAAGGCTAGAGTGCTGAGCAGAGATTTCAACATCTTCCTGATGCTAAGGAATGAGAAATTGAGTCCATCTAACTTTATTCATTTCCTAGTCTGCTCAGGCTGCCATAGCAAAGTACTACCAGCTGGATGACTTAAACAAGGAATTTGTTTTCTCACAGTTCTGGAGGATGGAAATCCATGGTCAGGGTGCTAGCACGATCAGCTTCATGGTGAGGCTTCTCCTACAGGTCTGCAGACAGCTGCCTTCTCACTGTGTCCTCACAGAGGACAGAGGGAGAGGAAGCAGGCTCTCTGGTGTCTCTACTTATAAGGGCCCCACCTTCATGGCTTCACCTAAATCTAATTACCTCCCAAAGGCATTATCTCCAAATACCATCACACTGGGGTTAGGGCTTCAACATATAATTTTGGGAGGAAAGAGTTTAGTCCTTAGCAATGGGCATTAGTTTCCTATTGCTACTGTAATAATTGACCACAAACTTAAAACAATACAACGTTATTATCTTACAGTTCCAGAAGCCAGAGGTCTAAAGTGGGTCTAAGTGAGCTAAAACCAAATAGTCAGAAGGGCAGCAGATGCTCCGGGGGAGGATCCATCTTCTTGTCTTTTCCAGTTTCCAGAGGCTATCTGTATTCCTTGGCCCATGACGCCCTTCCATCTTCAGAGCCATCAATGGCTGCTCAAGTCTTCCTCCTGCTTCCATCTCTTTCTTCTGCCTCTCTCTCCCACTAATGACAATTCTTGTCGTTTCATTGAGTTCACACAGATAGTTCAGGATATTCTCTCCATACCAAGGTCAGCTGATTGTCAAACTTAATTCCATCAGCAAACTTATCATTTCAATATAACCTAATGTATTCACAGTTTCTGGAGATTGGAGCATGGATATATTTGAGGGGGTATTATTCTACCCACCACCGTGGGTTTGGTAAACACCTCAAGTTTTCTCTTGAGACCTTAGAAGGACTATGCTCTAGGAAAAAAAGGTCAATATTGAAATAGCCCGTGCCTACCAAAACCCAAAACAAACTTCCACAGGACCAAGGTGATCCACTAGACCTCTACCTACCTTTCTCAGAAAACAAAGCATTTTTGAAGGAATCACTATAATTTTTACTCACATGTCTAGCATCTAATCAAAAATATGAAATATACCAAAATACAGAGCAACAAAATGGAAATAAAGGAGAATATAAGTAAATAGAAACAGATCCATAGATAATTCACATACTGGAATTTTTAGGCAGAATATTTAAAATAATTAGGGGTATGTCAAGAAGATAGAGAAAATTTGGGCAATTCCAGTAGAGACTCAGAATCCATCAAAATTGTCAAATGGAAATTTGAGAATGGATAAATATAAGACTGAAACTAACAATTTATTAGATGGCTGTAATGAAATTTCATAAACAGCAGTGCAAAGGGTGAGTGAACTGGAAGACATGTCTTCAGAAAGAATACACATTTATGCATGAAGGAAAAATAATATAAGAGGCATTTAGGACCCAAGAAAAAAGTTTGACATGCATGTAATAAGAGTTCTACTCTGGAAGGATGAATAGAAGCAATATTTCAATTAAGAAAAACATCAAGTTAAACCCATAGAAAGTACAAGGAAGGCAATAAGAGCAAAAGATCTAAGAAATAGAAAGCAGACACACAATAGAAAATAAAATGTATTTTACGATCAATAAACTTGTTAAATCTCTAGCAAAACTGATCAAGAAAAAGATAAATTATCCATTTCACATACATTTGCAAAACTAATTACAGGACTTTATTTTATTGGTTGACTACTGTAAAATAATTCATCCCAAATCTCAGTGTCTTAAAACTATAATACTTTCTTGTTTCTCATATGTCTGTGGGGTCTGCTGGATTTCAGCTGACTGGGCTGTGCTCAGCCAGGAGACCATGACCAGTGAGTGCACAGGGGGAAGGTGGCGGGGTGGAGGGGTGGTGGGATGAACTGGGAGATTGAGATTGACATATATACACTAATATGTATAAAATAGATAACTAATAAGAACGTGCTGTATAAAAGATAAAAAAAATAAAATTAAAAAAAAACAAAACACAAGTGAATGCACAGAGGCAGAAGAAATATTGGGGCCATAATTCAATCTACCACGATTATCTACAACTGTATACAAATAAATTTTATGATGTAGAAGAAATGGACAAATTCCTTGAAAAACAAAGGAATTGAATGAGAAGAAATAATAAATATGAATATTCCTATACTATTAAATACTTTGAACGGAAAATTAACAATTTTTTTTCACAAACACAGTTCCTGATATGAATAGCTTCACTGGTAAATTTTTCAAACATTTAAAGAAGAAATAACACAAATGTTACATAAACTCTACCAGAAAATAGAATTGGATATAAAACTGCCCAGTTCATTTTTGAGGTTTGCATGGCCTGGATAGTAAAACTGACAAGAACATTGCAAGAAAAATTGCAGGATAAAATTTCTCATGAACATAGGCAAAAATCCTAAACAAAATTGTAATAAATCAAATCCAATACTCTTTATAAGGGATAATATATCATGATCAATATGGTTTCTGTCAGGAGTCTTTGCAAGATGAGGCTAGTATGCAAAAATTGATAAATATAGGTCACTACGTTATCAGGATAAAGGAACACACCATATGAGTCTCAATAGACTCATATTAAAAACCAGCAAACTAAGAATAAAAGGAAACTTCCTCATTCAAATGAAGCATATCTATCAAAAACCTTCAGCTAACATCACGTTCAATGTGCAAATACTAAACTCTTTCTCCTGGAATTTGCAACCAAGTTGAAGATGCTCAAAAAAAAAAAATGTGGGAACTGACAAGAGACTTCAAGGTAGGGGTGGGAGAAGAGAGAGAAACCTTAGTGGTGACTAGGTTAAACAGGTATTAATACATGTTTTCAAGGAATAATAATGAAAAGAGTTCGTAATTTGTAATATGGAAAGATGTCACAGATATATTAAATTTTTTAAAGAGTTGTTTGCTTTTTTTAAAAAATGTTCTCTTTTGTCAGTCTACTCACATGTGTTAACTGTTTTCTCTTTAATGATAAAAAATTACTTCTAGTGTTACTTTGTGGATGCAAGAATGGAAATGAATGGGGGTTTCTAATTTTTATTTTGCATTTTTCTGTTAAATGTTTGCATTTTTCTAACCCCATACATATTTTCCTTTTACTGTTACTGGTAATAAAGGTGCTTGTGAAGTGAAATTATAAATTATTTTCTTTGCTTCTCTATACATATCTATAAAAAACTAACACATTTTATAATAAAAGGAAGGGGTTGAAAGGAAGATCTGGAATGATCTTTAAATTGTATCACTGCTTGGACAGTGCTAGAGCTGAAGTAGTGGGGTGTTAAAAAATATATATATATGCACATAGATATCCATATATCTGTACATCTCACTAAGTAAAAGAAATCAATAGCCTTTTGTTTTGTTTTGATTTTTAGTTTTCATAAAAGGAATTTTATTCAAGGGGTCTTTTACTCCTGAGTCCTTTGAAATCTCTTTCAGAAACCCTGCATTTTGTTCAAATACTGTCAGCCAGAGCTGAGAGTTCTCTGCGTCCAGTGTGAATGTTCCTTTTTGATGAGTGAGTAACTGGAAAACTTTGAGAATTTTTTACCAGAAATATTAATTACTTCATCACTGGAAGACTCCTGTATACTTTCATATTCCAGCAAATAGCTTGGTAACTTTACAGGAGCAGGAAATGAATTAAAATCATAAAACATAATAAACATTTCTAATGAGTTCACATCTCTGTGCTCAGCTTGTGGCCATGTGGAACCTTGGCAGATCACGCCAGGAGAAGTGACACGATTCCACCAGCCTCCTGGCTACAAGGCAGGAATGTTGCTGGAATGAAGGACTTCAAGGAGTTGAAAACAAGAGCCTTTGCAGATGGAGAACCAGAGAACCTGGGAAGCATGAAAAGAATGCAGTCCCTTAGCTAAATTACCTAACTGGAAATTACTCACCCAGGAGCTCCATCCTGCTGGGAACTCTTGGTCAATCTGTGAAGAAATTAGCAGTTAAAAAGATCTCCAGGCTGAACATCTTTTATTTTGAAAGATTTATAGTCATGGAACTAGAGGAAAAGTTGGAGTGATCCTTCTAGAATCATAATGAATTTGAGTTTTCTTCTTTTTTTCCCTTTTTAAAACGTTTTAACTACTGTTTTTCATGGCTTTTAGAAAATACCTTTTGAGTCAGAGAGAGTCTGATTCAATCCAAATTGTGCTGCCAGATTAGGTATAAACATTATTAGCTCTGTCTCTTATGACATTTTATGAAGTAAAAAAAAAAAAAGTATATGTACTTGTTTAAAAAGGAAGCAGAAATAATAGTAAAAGCAGAACAGGTAGTCCTCGTATTTCAAACGCAAGTTCTTCAAAATATATATATGAGTCACTATTTGAAAACTGAAACAGTTTTTCTCACAGAAGGAATGTGAAGTTGTGTGAAGAGAAGGTTCACAGAAGGAATAGTGCTGTGCTATAAACATTACATATTTTAGCATTTGGGAAAATGTATCCTGGGAATCTTAGTCAAGATGTGCAAGTAACAGAAACCAGCTAGTTGGCTGACTATGAGATGGGAACTCATTAAAAGGAAGCAAGGTTATCTCTTGGAACTCAGGAATGTCAACTGGTGGCATGGGAACTAGGACCAGGAATTGTCTGTAAAACTGTCATTGCTACACCTCTGTGTCTTATCTCTGCCTCCTGGATGAGCAGACAGACTTGTGTTGCCCCCTCTGTATATGGCAGGCAGTACATGGTCACCCAGTAGTTGGTGAGGCTCATCTACTCCCTTTGAAGAGTCCATACTGGACTGACTGGACTAGATCTCAGCTCTAATTCTAAATAGCCATTAATTGGCCTAATTTAGGTTGGTGTCCACCTGAAATCCAGTGGGATGTATGTTTATTACCCAGGTAGCTGACAGCCTCTGACTAGCCTGTGAGCATGGCTAGTCATGTGACGTGCCGCCTGAGGATTGAAGGATGACAGAGAGATTGTGAAAAGATGACCAAGATTCTTACAGATTATGCCTTTAGGGGAAAAAAAATGTTAAGATAGTGAGGACAATGGGTGCTAAAGCAGAATGAAAATATTGGGAGATTGGGATTGACATATATACACTAATACGTATAAAATAGATAACTAATAAGAACATGCTGTACAGCACAGGGAACTCCACTTTGCTGTATAGGAGAAACTAACACAACATTGTAAAACAACTATACCCCAATAAAAGAGAAAGAAAATGGTAAGAAAAAGAAAATATAAATATGGTCTAGTCACGTGACTGTAAAACCTCCTCCTCCTCCAGGGGCTACAATGTGTGAATGGAGACTCTGTGGCAGGTTCCATTCCCTGCCACCTGCTTCAACGACAGCACCTCTCACTGTCTGTTACTACTTTATTGTGGAATGATTTATATCTATTGATGGTTAACATAATAATAATAATATTCCATGCCTACATTAACAATAGAATTGAAACCCCCTGTGTAACTCTCCTTGATCCTCTATCCTGATAAAACTCCTGTCCTCAATTTGGTGGCAAGTTTGTGACAGCTGTTTGTTGAATGAATGAACAATTGACAGAATAAAAGAAAAGCTGGTGGAAGGGTGTCAGACCTTATTCAAACAACTATATATTCCAACCTAATAAATGTGATGAATGTGCTTCAGTTTGCAATGCATGCCACCCTGTGTGATAAGGTTACTGATAGATGATTTATTCTAATTTCAGAGATTTTCAAACCTTTTTCCCTCCCTGGGCCTATCACCTTTTAATATGTTTCAGACAGATTTCTAATGACTGTGATCTAAGACTGTTTGCCTGATTGCCACAAACATAATTTGGGAAATGGTTAGCTCTGAAAGATAAACAATTACTTAAAACTTGCTTTAAATTTTAGGGATTAGCCTACTTTGATCAGAGGTCTTTTTGTGATGTATGCTCAGCAAAAATGTTAAAGGTGACCCTGCTCCAGCTGAATCCATTTTCTCCTAAAACTGTGTCTGCCAGATGTCTGAAAAGGTAGGGATAAATTGAAATTCATCACCTATTTTTTTTTTTACAACTGCACTAGGTGAGAAAGTGGGCAGAGAGTTAAGTTTATATGTGAAACTTTCCTTACATTTTCTTGAAGATCACTCCAAAGTAGAAAGAAATAGGGTGAAGGATAGGAAGGAAAGGGGTGCATTTAACACATGATTTTCTAAAGAAAAGAAGTGGGGTAATAGATGCTCAATAGTGGTTGAATGAATGAAGGAGGAACCAGTTACCTTTTGTCCTTCAGTGGTCCATTCATACTATCCTTCTTCTCCATTAACCTTGGAAATACTATACTGTACTCAAGCAGGGACTACACTTTGGAATCAGAAAGGCCTGGGACCCAGCTCTGGCTCTGTTAGTTATGTGGGACTCCCAATAAGTTACTCAGTGTATGTTTCCCAGGGCTGATCACAAACTTGATGACTTAAAACAACAAAATTTATTTCTAACTTCTGGAGGTCAGACGTCTAAAACCCAGGTCTCAGCAGGGGTATGCTCCCTTCCAGCAGCTCTAGAGGAGAATCTGTTTCCCGGTTCTTCCAGCTTCTGGTGGCTGACAGCACTACTGGGCTTGTGGCTGTATCACTTCAAGGTCAGCATCTTCAAATCTCTCTCTGGTCCTTCTTCACATTACAATCTCCTGTGCGTGTGGTTAAATCTCACCCTGCCTCTCTCCTACAATAACACATATGATTGCGTATAAGGCCCACCTGGATAACCCCTGATAACCTCAAAAATCTGAGCTGGATATGCCAGTCGGACACCAGTGCTCACATTTCCTTTAAGCCAAGGTTTGTTGATTTTTTTGCTAAACTCACTACCAGGGAAATCTTAGTCATGTTGACATCAACTTTAAAATCTTTCCTCTGGGCACCAAAAGCAAAAGTAACTGGATCCAACATCTTTCAAATATGTCTGTTACTTCATTAACCTTCTCTTTTCCATAGATCAGTTCTCCTGAGATGCCAGTTTCCCTCCTCACAGCAAAAGTGGCTGACGAGGTTTCTTGCACCTTGGGATAAATGCTGACACAGCCTGACAAGACATGAGATGGAAAAACAATAGTGTGTCACCAGAGGACTGCATCAATGCTGCTTGTTTTGAATTTGTCCAAGATGATCGAAAATGTGTCCTTGTGAAAAACATGCAGGTCCAGAGATTCATGGGTCTGAGAAGAGATGACTGATAAAATTACTAACAGGCTCACTGGCACCAGCCTTTCAGCAAAAAATTCACCATATTTCTCCTTGTATAAGCATTTTCCGTGCTGTGCTCCATGCTGCTAGGATAAAAGAATACAATAAACTCTGGATTATTTGATATTTTCCTAATGTGCTTCTCTCCTCTTCCATTAACACTGCTACCCTGACCTTCACCTTACCACGAAACTTCTTGAAATAATGATTGAAACACCCTTCCTCAGGTGCTTGCTTTCACTGTAGGGTCTTGCAATCTGAATTATTCTACTGATATTACCAAACTGAAGTCAATCCGTGGAAATCACCCAATTTAATGCCTTTTCCTAACTCCTTCATCTTTAGCATTAATCTGTCATGTTTTGCACAATTTCTAACACCTTCTTTGTCCCCTCACATTCCTCCCTCCCCACTTTTGTCTTCCATGCCCCCAGCACAGTTCCAATTTTATTCTTTACTCTTTCACTTTTTTCTTCTTTAGTTTTCATCCCTCCTTCTGGAACATTCCTCATGTTGTGACTTTGGTATTCTCTTCTTAAATCTCTTTTCACTCTACCCTTGACACCAATTCTGTAGTTTCAACAATCATGGCCATTTTGGTTTTAGGCTTATATCTCTCAGCCACTGAAGTTCTATGGAGAAAGGGGGGTTGATGAAAGGAGAGAGATACTTTCTCTAGTCCTGACCTTTTCCTTACACATCCCAAGGCCCCCTGCACAACCCTGCTGTGTATCCTGTTGATACCTCCAACTCAACATGACCTTCAGACCAGTCCTTTCCTTTCCTCCATATCATTCTTGCCACAGTTTATTAACCTCTCAATTAATCCGGTTTAATACCATTCATTCATCTGTAATTTTTCCCTTCCACTTTCAATCCATCATAAAAATCTGTAAAATCTATCTCCACATGGCCAATTCACCAAATGTCCAAATCTACTTTTCCAGTCCTCTTTTCTACTGTTTACAGATAAAATTAACATTTATCTCAACTTACGATGTCAGAGTTCATACGTCATTTTTTTTAAAAGAGGATTGAGGGTGATGTTTCCATTGTTCCTAATTATCAAGTGTGCTTTGCAAAGATTAAGTAACTTGCCCAATGTCACACCTCTAATAAGTGACATAGTTAGGAGGAGGGCCCAGCTCATCTCATGCCATATATCTTACCTTTTACAATATAAAATGATGTTTTCCAGAGGTATTTCAAGCTACAGTCTTGCTCAGTATGCCCTTACAACTATTCTGACAATTACATCCCCTCGTAAAAGCAAATGCTATCTTGAACCAATTTTGGAATCATTCCCACACTCATCCATTTCCATGCAAAATGTTCTCATCACCAAATCCCAAGTGAATTGACAACTGCTCCATGCAGCCCTTTCTCACCAGAAAAACCACATCCTGTTGAATATCTATGGCTCTGTGTTTACATTGTTTTCCAGGCACATAAGACACAGGACACGTGTCAGAGTTATTTAAGTACTTAAGTCTATTCCTCTTTAGTGTTCAAGTTCTGATCTTGTATCTCTTCATTTCCCACAGAAAAGAAATGCCTATTACAGAGACTTGACCACAGCAGGTGCATAATAAATCTTGACAGAGTGAATCATTTCTTGACAGAGTTTTGAGTTTCTTGTTTAAATAATATGAACGTTTAAATCGTTTATAAAATATTTTAGATGTGCAAGAGATATACAATGATACAGTGCATACCCTTCAACACACTATCCAGCTTAAAAAAGAAACATTACTGATGGAAGTTTTTTATGCATCCAGTACCCATCCACCAACTCCTCTGTTCTGAATTTGATGTGTTTCCATCTGGTTCATTTGGTTTTTACTTTTCATTCTTATTTATAATTCCTTAAATATGACAAATACACTCCCTACTAAAAATGAATTCACAAGGAAGCAGGAGAAATGGGTGAAACACTTCCCTAAGGCTCACTAACTCTTAGATCTGCAGTTGGACTTCCATCAGGACAGGCTGGACTAATATTCAGTTGAAGCATAAGCCTAATATTTATTTTTAGTCTGGAAAAACATATATGGTCAGCATCTGAGTTCCCTAGAGGAAAAACAGGAAAATTTTTGTGGCACAAGCTGTTTCACTGTGTCTGAGAAGGCTCCCTTAGTTAGGTCTCTTTGTTCTGTTCCTTACTAATATATTTGTATCCAGAAATTAAGTATCTGTTATTATTTCCTCCTCTATGAGAAATAGACATGCTACATAATGGAACTTTTTGAAACTTTTTCTTTCTCTTTGTACTTTCAGGATTTTTTTAAAAGTATGAGGACATTTTTAATGGAATTTAAGATGCTATTTACAAAATAAGTTATGGTAACATTAAGGGATTTTGTAATATACAGGATATAATGTAATATGAGACAATTTGGAATTCGATGTTATATCCAATGTATTTAATTTTAAGTATTCCTCTTTTTCTTAAAATATGTATCTTCTTTTTAAAGGAATATTTTTAAAGAATAATAATAAGATGAATATCCATGAAGTTAGCACTCAGTTTAAGAACTAAATTGTTACTAATTTAATATATTACCTTGCATCCAATTGATTGTCTTTTTTTATAGTATTGCAAATCTATTCCTTCTTTGTATTCCTTTTGAAATTGTTTCAGTTCAACCCCTTCTGTCTTACTTACCACAATTATTGCCACATCTTAATATCTGGTTCCAATTTTGTGCTACTCAAAAATGGAGAGATATCAAGAATCAAGAAGACAGAGATTAAAATATCAGTTGCTACAAGGAGTTTGTTTTTAATATGGCTAAGTTAAGTTCTTATCAGACTGATCCTACCACAGAGAGCAACCACAAACTCTGGAGAAAGTATGAAAGAAAGCTACCCAAAGCCACTAGAAGGAGTAGGAAAATTCCAGAGTCAACATTTGAAAGAAGGGAACAGCATGGGATACATTTCCCATTTTGTAGCTTTACTGTTAGCATGGAGGCAGGCTACAATCAATGATATGTGGAGTGAAAAGCTTTTCTAAATAAGCTTCTGAAAAAACCAGAAGATAGAGTTTGGGGCAACAATAGCTACTGGTAAGTGAGGTAGGGACATCACTACAAAGCAAGCCAGAAAGAGGGCATGTCAAGATTGGTTTATAAACTAGTAAAATTTGTGGGTGAACTCTTAATCATGCATACACAAAGACTCAAAGCAGCCCAGCTCAGGATAAAAGAACGGAACTCAGATTTAAACTGCTAGTTAACTAATGCCACATAATTTGCCTTTGAATTCAACAAAGCAAATTTCTTGCTAAAACAAACAAAACAAATATCAACACTCTTGAGGCTCTTAACAGAACGAACTCAATGCCTAGATATGATCTAAAATTATTTGACATACAAAGAATCAGGAAAATGTCAGCCATTTTCAAGGGAAAAGAAAATTAACAGACACAACTCCAAAATAATCAGATACTGAAATGAGCAGTCAAATGTTTTACAGCAGCTATCAAATTATGCTCAATGAGCTAAAAGAAAAATACAATTACAATGAATAATAAAAGAAAAAGTCAGTAGAGAAGCAAAATTATAAAAAGAAATAACTGGAAATTCCAGTCATAGCAGCCTCATAGGATAGGCTTATTAGCAGAATGGAATCAGAAGAGGAAAGATAAAGTGAGCCAGGAGTTGAGTTAATAGAAGTGATCAAATCTGAAGATGACAGGGAAAAAAGGATTGAAAAGAAATGCTGACAGAGCCTCACAGACCTGTGGGATAATATTAACATTTAATGTATGTGTATAATTTGAGTTCCAGAAGGAGAGAAGAGAGAGAATGGTGCAAACATTATTTTAAAATATAGAGGTCAAAATGTTCCTATATTTGTTGAAAGTAATAAATCTACAGATTTATAGAGTTCAGTAAACATCAAGCAAAATGAAGGTAAATAAAACTGTCTAGTCACATCAAGTCAAATTGCTAAAAACCAATTATAAAGAAAATATCTTGAAAGAAACCAGAGAAAAGTGACATATTACATACAGAGGAACAGCTTTTCAGATGAACTTCAAGATTGCATAGAAAGTACAATACTGATATAATGTAGAACATATCTTTAATTGCTGAAAGAACATATCTGTCAACTCAAAATTCTATATTAAGCAAACATATATTTTATTAATGAAGTTGAAATAAAAACATTTTTAGATAAAATAGAACTAAGTGAAATTTTCTCCAGTAGATAAACACTATAAAACATGTCAAAGGAAATTTTATGGGCTGAAAGGAAATGATACCAAATGGATACTTGGATAGTCAAGAAAAAGTGAATACCAGCAAAAATGGTAAAATTATGGGTAAATAAAGAAGACTACATTTTCCCTTTAATCTGTTTAAAGCACATGGCTCTTTAAAAGCAAAAATTATAATATTGTTATGTGGAAATTATATTGTATGTACTTTAATACATATGACAAATTTGCACAAAGAATATGGGGATGCATGCATGGCCATATACTGTTGCAAGTTTTCTACATTTAACATGAAGTCGTGTATATTAAGTCTAACTAGACTCTGAAAAACCAAGGATTAAACATCAAAAACTAATGCAAAGGAGTATAATTGAAGAGCAAATACAAGCTTTAATGTAGAATTTTAAATATATTCAAATATTTTAAAAAGAAAAAATCAGTAAAAAACCAGAAATAGAGGGAGAAACAGAAAACAATAATATGGTAGACCTATATGCAACCATGTCAAAAATTACATTAATTGCAATGATCAAAGCACTACAGTTAAAATGCAGGAATTGTCGTAACTATATGCTGCCTATAAAAATGCACTTTCAACACAGATAGTTCAAAAGTAAATGGATGGCAAAAGATGTAGCCTGCAAACAGCCTAAGAAGGCTGAAGTGGTCATATTAATATCAGATAAAATTGACTAAAAGAAAAAGAGTATGTCCAGAGATAAAGAGGGACACTTTGTATGATCAAAATGTTTAATTCTTCAGAAGCATATAATAATCACAAAAATGTGTGAATCTAGTAATAGTACTCCAAAAGAATATGAAAAAAATTGACAGAATTCTATAGCAAAATATGCAATTTTATAAGAGATTTTAACTCCCTTATTTTGGCAGTTGAAAGAACAAATGCACAATATAAGAAGAAAAAATAGGTAATCTAAACAATGCTATCAATTGCCTTACCCTTGGTATTTATAAGACATTCACCAACAACTGCAGAATACACATTGTTTTTTAAGTGTGGATAAGTTCATCACAATAGACCATATACTGAACCATAAAACATGCTTCATTAAGTTAGAATAACTGAAATCACGTAGTCTCTTACCAAGATGGAATTAAACTAGAAATACATAATAATAAGATAGTTAGGAAAACAGAATGTTTGTAAGTTAAACAATATAAACAAGCCATAGAAAAAAATCACAAAGAAAAGTAGAAAACATTTCTAACTGAATAATAGTGCACATACATTTCAACATTTGTGAGATGCAGCTAGCTGGATAGAGAGACATGCATGGCTTTATATGCTCTCATCTGGGAAAAAAACAAAAGAAAAGACAAATTATTATGCAAATACTGAAACTTAGGAGGCCAAAAATGAGAATTACAAGTAAACCAAAAGTAAGAAAATTATTACAACAATGATAATAAAAGCAAACATCAATGAAATAGAAAAGAGACAAATAATTGAGAATATAATCAAAGTAAAATAAAACAGTAAGAGTTAGGTTTCATTTTTTAAAAATCCTTGTCAAAGACACCATTAAGAAAATTAATAGGCAAGCCACAGAATTGGAGAGAATATTCACAAAACATATTTGACAAAGTACTGGGATCCAGGCTATAAAACGTTTATAACTTAGTAACAAAAATACAAGCAACCCCATAAATTTGGGGCAAAGTTCAAACAGACATTTCCAAAAGAAGACATACAAATGACCCATAAGCCTGTAAAAATGTTCAACACAATGAGTCATTAGATACATTCAAATTTAAACCTCTATGAAATACTACTGCATAGTCAACAGAATTGCTAAAAATACAAAGATGAATAATACTAATTGTTGTTGAGGATGTGGGGAACTGGAATTTTCATACAATTTTGGTGGGAAAGTGAAATGTAACAACCAGTTTGGATAAAGATCTGTCATTTTCTTATAAACATAAGTATACACCTACTCATCAATTGTAATCCTATGCAGTTACTCAAAAGACATGAATGTTCACCAAAAGATTTTTGCAAGATTGGTCATAGTATATTTATCCTAGTAGCCCTGAATTGGAAACAGCCTAGGTATTCATCAGCAGGGGAATGGATAAACTGTGGCGTATTCCTAAAATGGAATACTCTTCAGCTATAATAAAAGAGTAATAGGTGAATCTCAAAAGCATTATGCTAAGTGAAAAAACCTTTACACAAAGGTCCATACCGTATGTGTGATTCCAGTTATATAAAGTTCCAGAACAAGCATTTAATCTATGGTGGTAAAAAATCAGAAGTTGCTCTTGAGGCGAGGGGGTAAGAATTTACTGGAAAATGGTGTAAGATAACTTTCTGGGTTGATGGTAATGTCCTACAACTTGACAGAGGTTTTGGTTACCTCGGTGTGTGTATTTGTCAAAACTCAACATATGTGTATTTAAAATGTGTGCATTTCATGGATTGTTTAGTTTATATCAAAATAAAAAGAAACTGTAACTGTGTGTACACTGAAAAGAACTTAGGGGAAAGTTTAGTGTTATGTTGAGGCATTACATTTATGTACCTCAAAAAATATGATGGATTAATCAGCGGATAGAGAGATGGAGAAATGGATGGTTATGTGTTAAAACATGTTCGGTAAAATGTTGATGGTATATAGGTATTTACTGGAAAATATTGTTTAACTTTGCTGTGTTCGAAATTTTTCATAATAAAATGTTGAATGAGGAAATAAAATACAAATAAAATTAGATATGAGAAAGACATCTAAAATATAAAATTAAGAATTATAATTATGAGAGCAGTATGGAGTTTCCTTAAAAAACTAAAAATAGAGTTGCCATAGGACCCAGCAATCCCACTCCTGGGCATATATCTGGAAAAGACAAAAACTCTCATTCAAAAAGATACACCCCAGTGTTCATAGCGCTATTTACAATAGTCAAGACATGGAAGCAACCTAAGTGTCCACTGACAGATGGACAGATGAATGGATAAAGAAGATGTGGCATATATATAAAGAAATATTACTCAGCCATAAAAAAGAATGAAATCACGCCTTCTGCAGCAACATGGATGGACCTAGAGATTCTCATACTAAACAAAGTAAGTCAGACAAAGACAAATATCATATAATATCACTTACATGTAGAATCTAAAAAAATGAACTTATTTACAAAACAGAAACAGACTCACAGACATAGAAAAGAAACTTATGGTTACCGGGGGGGGTGGGGATCGGGGAGGGATAAATTAGGAGTTTGGAAATAGCAGATACAAACTACTGTATACAAAATAAACAACAAGGATATAGCACAGGGAACTGTATTCAATATCTTGTAATAACCTATAATGGAAAAGAATTTGAAAAAGAGTATAGATAGATAGATAGATAGATAGATAGATAGATAGATATGAATCACTTTGCTGTGCTCCTGAAACTAACACATTGTAAATCAACTATACTCCAATAAAAAAAGAAATATAATCATTTCCCAATATATACAAATATTGAATCACTCTGTTGCACAGCTGAAACTAATATAATGTTATATGCCAATTATATCTCAATTAAAAATGAATAATAAATCAGCTGATGCAGATGTTGGACAACAGGACTGCAGTGTGTTGGCCAAATGGGACCGTTAGTAGTAAATCTAGATTTAAACACTTGTCAACCAATCTATGTTCTCAGGACCACCAGGGGCGTCTGCCTGGGCAGAGTTTACAGTGTGGCTGGGAGATAGCCAGGCATCTCCTAAATAAAAAGAGGATGTTAGTCGAGCTGCATGTTCACTATTTTTTGACTTAAATTCAGGTATTCCTGTCCCATGGTGAGGGTGCAGTGAGGGGATGAAAAAAGGCCAAGAGATTGCTCAAAATTCTCTTCCTCCGTATCACTGGAAACAGCGGAGTGAGGGCCAGGGTTCCACAAAAACCCTGAAGACTTCAGGGTACTGAAGGGAGCTTACCTTCTTAAGGAAACCAGAGCTTTAATTACTGACTTCACACTGCATTTCTGAGTGACTTGTGTCTATCCCAAATTAATCATGAATTTTGAATAGATAGTAGGAAATCTTGAATAAAGTTAAATAGGCATTTACACAAGATAGGATTTAAATTCAGAGCATCAGTGAATGCTATGTGGATTGGGAAACTATGAGAGTAAATTCCTGATAACAGAATAATTATCCTAAAATTAAACCCCAGAGGATGCTTGTCATTAGGTGGTAGAAAGTGTGAAAGGATTCAAGAGGAAGGAGAACCAAACAGCAGAATATCAAACTAGAAAAGGTAGCAGAGATTTAGAATAAGTATTAAGAGAGATTAATACAAAAAGAGCAGAAAAAAACAGTGCTGGAACATGTGAGTAAACAGTTCTTGTTTGCTTACAACAGGCACTGGAGCAAGGAAGTTAAGAAAGGTGACTGGTAGAGTTTTAGTCCCTTTGGGCTGCTCTAGTGATATATTCCAGACTGGGAAGCCTATAAACAACAGAAATTTAATTCTCATAGTTCTGGGGGCAGAAAGTCCAAGATCAAGGTGCCAGAAGGGTCGGGTGAGGGCCCTCTTCCTGGGTCAGAGCCAGTGCCTTCTCGCTGAGCCCTCAATGGTGGAAGGGGCTAGGGAACTCTCTGGAGTCTATTTTTTTCAGGCACTAATGCTATCCATGAGAGCTCTAACCTCAGGACTTAAGCACTTCCCAAAGGCCCCACCCACTAACACCATCACCTTTGGGGATTAGGATTTCAGCATATGAATTTTGGGGGGACATTCAGACCACAGCAAATAGACATGACATAGGGGAAGCAGATGTTGATTACCTAGAAGTTTTGCCTCAAAAAGCACAAGGCGAGGCTAATCTCCCAGATCTCTCATTCTATCACCCAACAGCTTCCTAATGAATAGGGAGGGAACACAGCTTTTACAAGGAAAATAACCCCCTGTCGCTGTGAAGACGTGTCTTACTTATAAAGGTTGCACCAAGTGCACCATATAGTATGCAGCCCACCCAAAGCAATCCTTTTGTGAATGGAAATCTCAGGGCTCACATGTGACTCATTAGACTGCACGTGTCCTGAAATAAGGGTGATGGGTCCCTCACCGTCTCAGCAAGTTGCGTTCAAAGGGAGAGCAGCCTACGCCTGATCTCTGTTTGCCCGTAGCTGCCAAAACACTTTTCAACTTATAAAGGAGGCAGTCAGCTGCATTAGAAGTGAATCCCTTTCTTAGCAAATGACATCTCAGCACAGACTGCCAAGAGAGCGGCCAAGGTACTCTGCCTTGCCAGGAAAGGGAAACTGAGGAGCAGAGCGGCCGCCTTCTGCATCCTGTGAGAGGCAGGAGGGTTTCAGCAGTCAAGCAGTTAACCTGAATTTACCTGGGGATTTTTAACCGGCACAATCACACTTATGCAATTAAAGTGTAGACCTCCAGGCTGAGGTATACATATATGTACGTATGCTTTGGGGGGAGGGGAAAAGAGTATGTTAATAAAGAAAAAAAAATGTAGCCGAAGATGGATTCTTGGAAAACTGAATCCAACAAACCTTTTTTGGAAGGTTACCATATACAATCCTTGTGTGTGGTAAGGAACATTCGGCCCCGCCTTCTAGTCACTAATTTAATCATGATGGTGGGGCCCCAGCATGGGTCTCACCCTCTTCAGTAAAATACCTGCTTAATTAATTGTGCAGCTAATACCTGACACAGGAAGTGGACCCAGAGGCAGAGTTAGGGGGCCAAAAGACTTGTGGAGGAGAAACAGCTTGGAAAGAAAAGGAACACCTAGGTAAGGACTGACACAGCCTCTGCAGCCCAATGGGGCGCTCCAAGGCCAAGCTGGCCCATGAGACCTGACCTGCCTTGGGCAGAAATGATTGGGAACTTGCTCAACCAGTGTCTGGAGGGAGCCCTGAGCATGAACTGGGATGGATCTTGAATAAAAAACAGCAGGAAGTCATCAGCCGATCACGCTCTTCACCAGGAGGTGGTCCTAAAGGGGGTCTTAGGGGCGCACCTTGGTGTGTGCATAATCCCAGAACACAAGTAAGGAGCATCTGCATCAGCTCCTGCAGAGCCTGAAGGGAGAGAGAAGGCTACTGTGGAGCTCCTTAGCTGTTCACCTGAGAGAAAAAAGGACACCCTGACCAGTCCCTGGAATCGCAAGTGTACATGAGCTGGAAGACTCTGAAGATCATCACAGACAGAGCACTGTTTCACCACCACTGAGAAAGGAGACATACCAGAAGATGGTCACCGAGAATGCCCAGCTGGAGGAGGAAGGGGCAGACTAACTCTTCACCCTGAGCGTAGCTGGGCTTTGTGGATTCAGGGGTAGGAGTTCTTAGGGGCTGGGGGCTTATGGGTACAAAACTCACTCTCATCCATCTGTGAGTGATCTGCTCTGCTCCATGCCTGTTTTCAGCAGGGGAGGCTGTAAACACAACGCTTCCTCTGGAGTATGCGGAGTTCTGGCAACTCTGGGAAGTCAAGGATGACAGCCCACTATACCAAAAGACTTCCCATATTTCTCCTCAGGTAAGATTCCCAAGAACTATCGCCACTGGGAAAACTTATGGCCAGGATGGATGGAATCAGTTTTGTTAAGGTAAGGAAGCAACACTTCCCCTGGAAAATACGTTATCTAGTTGTACAGAATGTCCACCGATTATTGGTCTTTTGATATCTCCTGTGTTTATACAAATTCTTATTCCCAGGATTACTAGTAAAGTGTGATGAGAAGAAGGCAAGGTCAAAAGAGTTCATCCACATTGATCTCAAATATTCAACAATATTTAAGAAGACTAATGGCATCACTTTGAAACGTAATCTCTAAAGATGGGACTGATGGAAAATCAGAAAAAGAGGTGTTTTTAGTTGAAATAGCTAAAATATTATATTTTATCAACACTTTTATTCCACAATGGGTAGGCAAATTCTTGCCCTTTATATTTATTTTTAGAATTATTAGGGAAGAGAAATAGGTCTTAAATATCATGCCTGTTCTGTTGACTTTGGGAAATGACTCAGAAAAATCATCTGGGTTCCAACAGCCATGGGGACTTTCTGAAAGGTAAACATTTTTTCTATTTCACACCCTTTAATAAAATTTAATACCCTGATGATGGAACCTTGTCCTCAGAAACAACCTCTACTTTGGGACATGGTGAAATCTGCCCCCTTCTCCTATTCCTGTATCTTTCTTCAGCCTTTTCTTCCTGTTTCTCTTCTATTTCTTGTCTGCTTCCTTCTCTGTCACTGAGTGCCTTCTACGTATACCACATGGAAGGGTTAATCCTCATGGGGAATTTGGGACACAGTGATAATATCCTCATTCTAGTGATGAAGAGACCAAGGCTCAAACAGGCAAAAAGGTATGTCCATGTCTCTCTTCCCCCATCATCACCCTCTGTTTTATCTGCCTCTCTTATTTATCTCTATTTATATAAGCAGAGCGACTAAGTGTATTTTAAAATCTCACTCTGGCAACTTATTTACATGTTTTCGTGATTAGTTGTTTTTTAACTGATGATGGACATTAGTGATGTGACTAATGAGCGTAAAAATATCACAACTGAAGGAGGAAGAATTAGAAGAACAGAGGACGAACTGGTCTGAAATGAAAGATATACTCAAGGTAATTAAAAGCTGATACACACATATTGCTAAAGGAAAGAAACAGTCTGGAAAGGCTACCTAGTGTATGATGCCAACTCTATGACATTCTGGAAAATGAAAAACTATAGAGACAGTAAAAATGACCAGTAGTTGCCAGGGGTTGGAGTAGGAGGACGAACTGGTGGAACACAAGACTTTAGGGCAGTGAAGCGATTCTGTATGATACTCTAATGGTGAATACCTGACATTATGCATTTGGCAAAACCCACGGAACTGTACAACACAAAGAAGGAACCCTAATGCCAGCTATGGACTTCAGTTAATAATAATGTGCTAATATTGGTTCATCACCTGTAACAAATGTACCTCACCAATGCAAGGGCTTAATAATAGGGAGGATTGAAGGGAAACTCTGCATCATTTTCTGGCCAATTATTGTGTAAACCTAAAACTGCTCTAGAAAATAAAGTTTATAATTTTTTAAAAAAGGACTTCCTTAAAAAAGTACCTGGGGCAGGAGGCAGATTGGCCACTGTCCAGATGTCAAAATATACCCCGATTCTGGGACACATCTTACAGTTGCTGGATAGGTTACCTGCTAAATGTCTGAGCCCCAGTGAATAATGCCAGGTGGTTTTACATCATGAACAAAGGACAAAGAGAAACGGTTCTAATATAAATTTCCATTTTTCTCTGTTCACTGCAGACGGCATGCTCCTGCCTTTAAGTCATAGACAGATGGCTCAGTGACAGGCGGCGGGTATTCGCATGTGCAGGACTGAATCTCATTACACTCTAACAAGAAGATTATAATGCAGACAATCAAAACCGAGTCTGGCTGATCACATGTGAGAGGCACTGATTTTTTTTTTTTAAATAAAGGCAGGGACATTTTCATGCAATCTGAGAAACCTGATAATGAATGTTACTTTCATTATCTTTTATTTTCCTTTGTCCCTTGAAAATCTAAGTAAACCAATGCAATTTAAAAGCTAATTTCCAATTACACTGCAGTTATTTTTATGACTGTGTTTTCCTCCAATATCATGTAGGAGAGATTACCTCCTCGCTTATTATTAATACCTTGCTAGAAGTTCTTTATAAACTACTTTCTACTCTGTAAGATACGTGCGATCAATAAAGAAAAAAGTCTCAGCAGAGTCCACTAATATCATCATCCACAAACTCACCAAATTTCAATATATAACAAATGGCACAGGCCTGTATTTTAGTTTATAATATGAAGTACATGGTATGGGACCAGACTTACTTAAAAATACACTGAAAATAGTAGCAATCTCATATATTTTGTGGAACTCATTTAATTAAGACTATGCATCCATGCAAGACTGCTTTGGGAGTAGAGGTAGAGAAAGGCTTGGTTTTTTTTTTTTTTTTTTGAAATTATTAACAACTTTAAAAATTCATCCCTCTTTTAAAATGATCACTCCATGTCCTGTAAGCATCCTGGGACAGGTGGAATTTCAAGAAACTCTTTCATGCATAAAAGAGAACAAGCTTAGTAACCTGAAAATTCTAGCACCCTAAGTGCTGTGAATATATGTGAAAGCAATTGAATTAATAAATCATAAAGGCGGTAAAGGGATGATGGATGTTTCTCAGAGTAACTGAGGGCTCCAGCAGATATTAGGGACTGATGGAATAAGTGAGGCTGGGTAGACATTGAAATCAGAAAATATTGTTGAGCATCTGTTGTATATAATGAGGTGGGGTGGGGATAAGACGGGAGTTAGTTTATATAAGAAGGCAGGCTACTATGAAAAGTCTCCTTCCCTGCTGGCACAGCGGTTAAGAATCTACCTGCCAATGTAGGGGAAACGGGTGCAGCCCCTCGTCCGGGAAGATCCCACATGTCGTGGAGCAACTAAGCCCATGCGCCACAACTACTGAGCCAGCGCTCTAGAGCCCATGAACCACAACTACTGAAGCCCGCGTGCCTAGAGCCCCTGATCTGCAACAAGAGAAGCCACTTCAATGAGAAGCCTGCGCACCGCAACGAAGAGTAGCCCCCGCTCGCCACAACTAGAGAAAGCCCATGTGCAGCAACGAAGACCCAAGGCAGCCAAAAAAAAAAAATGTCTGTTGAGACATTTCTGTTGAGACAGAAAAATTTCTGTTGAGACAGAAAAAATTTCTGTCTCACAGAAATGCTAGGTAAAGTGATGAAAACATCATGTCCATTGCATAGCTGAGGTGCCAAGAAAGAAGGAAAATCCCTGTGTGGCAGAAATAAACCACAGAGAAAAAAAGGTGAACAGAGGTACAATTTTCCTGGGAGGGTGGTGTGTGTCAGGGAGGGATGGTGACCAAAGTGGGGACTGGACTGTCATTTCTTTGTGCAACCAAGAATAGAGGCCTTCAGCCTGTATGAAACAGGTCATGATTAAGAAAACATCTGCATCCTCGAGGAAAATGATCCCCAAACAAATGTATGCACCCAAATGAGAAGGCAGTGACTAACCTTGTCTACCCTTTGGGGCCATTGGGTGGAAAATGTTCCCCTGAGAATTCTAAAACCCAGCCCTGTCCACAAGTGTGGTTTGTAGTAGGAAAGTGCAACTATCTGTGATCCAGGGAAACAGAATACCAGAAATTTTCCTAAAACCGTGTACAGGTTTCCTAGGACTGTGGAAATACTACTTTTCATTTGGCAGAAGAAAAGGCAAGACTGCTTTAGATCCATGCCACCAGGATTCCCAGATAGAGCTCTGCCTAAGTTAAGTTCACAATCCAAAATTATAAAACATGCAAGAGAACAAGCCACCATAAGCAAGAAATAGCACATGCCAAAAAGGAGGAGTAGAGTCCTGAGACTGTCTGATAAAATAAGTATCCAATAGACGTGTAAACTAGATCTTAAATGATTCGAGTTATAAAAGAAGATGTAAAGAACATAAAACAATAGCACCGCAACAGAAAAGCAGATTAATTTTCAAAAAATGTGTCTTAGAAATTAAAAGAAAGCCTAGTCATTTAAATTTAATTCTCAACGAATAGGTCAAATTGTAGAGCAGATACAGCTGAAGAAAGAATTAACCTAGACAGTAGCTCTCAGTCTGGCTGCATATTAGAATCTCCGAAAACTTTAAAAAAATCCCAGTCTCCAGGTTATACTCACAGCAGTTAGATCAAAATCTCTGAACAAAGGATCTAGGCATCAGCATTTTTTAAAGTTCCAAGGTTGATTACAACCTGAGGTTGTTCTAGCAAGAGCTGCCTCAGGGACAGCATACAAGATATTGGGTAACGCAAACAGCATGATGCAGAGGAAACAAAGACACACGAACACAGAAACTAGGTCTGTTCTAGTTCTGGCACTGCTTTGAGTGCCTTTTCTGTGCCAGATACCAGATAAAAAGTGAGACACACAAGCGAAGAATTTCAAAGTGCATCTTTAAGTACAGTCACCACAAAATCCAAACCCACCAATGTGCTGCTTGTATAGGAAATTAGAAAGAAGCTGAAATTTAGCTTTACGTAGAACAACACTGCAAGAAAGGCGTATTCAGAAATCTCAACTCATTGGGTTATGAGTGTGAAATGTTGTGTGTGTTTCCCATAATTTCCCCCAGCTATGCTGCATGGAGGCTTCTTGGGCTGCAATCCTCCACAATCTTTGTCCCCTCTGCAAAGGGGGTCCTAGCGGTAATTGAGTTTCTACCTCAACTGGGGCCAGCTCTCCCGAGACCTCATGAGTGAATCTTTTGGGGCCTCCCCTTTCTTGGGGGAAATAGTCCCACGTTCCCATTGGAAGGGAGGAACAACCTCCCATGAACACTGAACTCGCCACTTTGCCTCAGTCCCCCTGTAACGTGTTTGGTGACGGAGGAAAATGGTGGGGGGTGGTTGTGTTCGGGTCTGAACTGGAGCCTTTCATGAAATCCGTGGGAAGATGGATGAACCCAGTGATGATCATTCCATGTTTCAAGAATGTGTCATTTCCTGCTTTAGGTCATCCCCTGAGCCTGGGATCACTGGACACATGTCACGTCACACTATATGTGATAACGAGGTGAACGATTCTTCACCAGCCCAACCTTAAAAATAAATTAACAATAAAAAATTAATAAGCCTTTTTCTCCTGCCATATCCTTTTCCCACAATAATAATTCATAGCACCTATTTTTTTTTTAAAAAAAAGCATTGTACTTGATTGTTATACGTTTCCAATAATCTTGTGAAATTCTTGAAATGTTGAGGTAATCCCCACCCCACATTTCAGAATTATTTCTTGGAATGAATTTCACCGTAAAGTTTAAAATGCTATCTTTAAAAACAGAGAGTTACAGTAATATATCTCAATTCACTAGTTTGCTGTAGTTTTTATTGGTTAAGTAATTCACATTAAAGATGGTATGACAAAGCACACCTCATTAGGTGTACAGCTACAGAGCCCTGATGCCTATTATTTTCTGCATTATACTGCCACCCAGTGGTTCATTTTACTATGGTACACTAGCTAGAACAATCTATTTGCCACTGTTAAGTATTGTTATTTTTTTAAAAAAATCAGAGCAATGACCATCCAGATATTAGCATGTACCAATGATTATTCAGCACTGTTCATCTATCCAACAAAAGAATCATAAAATTATTTTTTTAAATCACAATTAAAGAGAAAATGCCAATAATTTTATTGACCTTGTTATATTATCTCTGTTTAATGAAATCAATATTATATTTTAAAGATATTCTGGTAAAAATGTATAGAATCTGGGAGGTAGAGGGTTGCCTACAAATAATTTCTTTAAATTTGTCATTCTGCATGTGAGAAACCTTAAACCCAGAAAGGAAAACATATTATCAGCAATTGTTGAAGGCCCCATTGCTAGTTACTAAGTTCAGATTAGAACCCCAGGAACTGTGACTCACAGCCAGGGATTTTTCTGTAATTTGGCTTCATTCGTTAAGAAAACTATCTCACCAATTTAATGGAGAGTGAGTCAGGAAGTTATGGAAATAATTAGCAAGATGAAAGAAGCTCAATTATCTTATGGACTAAAATTAAAGGTCCCATGAAGTAACATTACGTGTACAAAGTGAGGTTTGCTGCCAGGAGAGGAAAAGAAAATCTTGGAGACATAAACTCAGGGCAGTGCTTCAGCCTAAAGTGAAGCTCATTACTGTCATATAACTCATATTTTCATTAAAGCAAATGATATATGTCATAGTTGCTGTACTTTTTAGCTATGTGAAAGAAAAACACTCTATAAACCCTAGGAATTATATAGGAAAAACAGAGCTTGGTTGAATTATCTTTGGTCTTAACACCCGATCCCACACTGAAAGAAAAGGAAAGAAATTGCCAAAAACAGTTTTTACTTTTTTTTCCCCAAAGCTTTGTATCCATTTCATCACAATTTCTCAATATAAAAACCTATCTGTAATAGTTTTTTTGAGGTTTTTAGAAATTATGTTTTACTGCTAAATCATGTGTGAAATTGTCAATTCCAACTCCTATTCAAAGAATGATCTGAAAAGTCCTTTCATTAGAATAATTGAGAAAATATTGCTGAAGTTATTGCTTTTTAAAACCCATTCAGGAAATCCCAAATTAAAATAGATAATTAAAAAAAATAATCAAGTACACAACAGGGTGGGAATGATATTATTAAAAAACAATCCAAATATGTACCTTAAGAAAGATGAGGGTTCCCTGCTGCTTATATATGATAACTAAATACAGGGACTAATAGAAAGCTACTTACAGTGAGATCCTGCTTATAAAACCAAGTGTTAAAAGTAAGATGCTCTTCAGTAGAATAAACCTCCTAAGGACAGAGGGAGAAGAATACTTCTCTGGGGATTGACATCATCAGCGTTATCTGGGAATTGGTAAGAAAGGTAAATGATCAGGCCCTGTAGTAAGCTTCCTGTTTCAGAAACTCCCAGAAAGAAATGGGGCCCAGAAATCTTTATCTGAACATGCTCAGTAGGTGATTCACATGCATGCTAGAGCTCTAGAAGCAACGATCGAGTCCCATGCTAGACCTTGTTGCTTGCTTACTGTCTTCAGACAGTTTATTCCTAAAGAGCAAAACCTCATTGTTGACACCCACTGTGGCAGTTAGTGTATTGCCGCTCAGCTCCAAATCACCCTTCATCACCCTATTCCACAGTAAGGAGGTGGGCCCTGTACGTGTTCTCCTATGTCGGCCGGCATCAAGTTGTCAGCAGAGCATGCTGTTGCAGGATGCTGTAGGATGGAGGGGTCTCTCTTCCTAGTTGTGGTGTGGTGCTCCAACATACAGCACTCTCCATGCAGGGTGGCCAGCACTGTCCAGTCGGCAGCATCCCTGGCATCATCACAGTAGAGTGCATGGGTACCCTACTCCCCCGTGAACCCTTCACTCCCTCCAGCAGCTCTGCAGTAAGTCTCCAGGTACAGAATCTTTCTGTGGACAGATTTTCCCAGCAACCCTGAAGTCTATACAAGTTGCACCTGTATAGAAACTCTGTGACTTCTCTGCGATCCAGTGAGCCATGGCATGCCCTCTCTAATAAAGACAGGGATTCTGCCCAGAGGAGTGGGGGGGGGGGACCTCTTTCCTGGGTGCTCTATCTCAGACCTAAGGGGCATAGCGCCTGCTAATACCTGCTACTTCTCTATTCTTCACAGTTCTCTTTACTTCTTTGAGTAAACCAGTCCCTCCTTATGCCAGTCCTCTGTTATAGCTACTAGTTCTTTACATTAACATTTTCTTGTTCAAATTACCGTGTGCTTTCTGTTTCTCAGACTGGACCCCAAATGATACACTTAGCTTTTCCATCAGATCCTTCTAGAATATAGGATCAGTTAATGGTGTGTATCAAGTTGCAACTCATGGAGACCCTAAACACATCTAGGTCACATCAATGTTTAGATATATAAGTAATTTAATTTTTTATTAGGGAAAAGCTCTCATAAACCTGTAAATACTGAGTAGCTTTTAACATCATTCAAATTGATTCATGCTGAATCCCTAGCTGCATCTAGCAGTAACAATAATGCTTAGTAGCTAGTTTGTGCTTATAGTTTTTAAAGCATTTTCCTATTTATTTTGTGATTTTGAATAAAATTCTTGAGGTAGAAATAACCTTAGGCAGTACCTATAGTAGTAACAGCAATGTGAGGGGCCTCACCTCACGTGCAGCCACACTGCACCATGCATGGTACCGACGATGAATCCAAATTCCTGGGAATTCCACTCTATCAGAGCTTCTCTTGAGTCTCTGACACGGCAAAGCAAACTTAATTAAACAGTCCTCAGTGACCCTGAGCCCTTAATAAACAGTTCTAGTTTTATGATGTGCTTTTAGGAGAAAGCAGAGAAGGGATACATTTGTGGTTCCGGGCCCTGTTGACAGAATTCTTGACCTTTATGGGTTTTCATGTCAAATAAAAATCTAAAAGACATGACCATCCAAGGTGGAGAATGCTTAGGAGATCTAACTTATCTCCTTATGTTTGCTTCACATCATTGGGATTTTAGGCTTTCACATTTTCTAGACTAGATCCAAAATATAAATTTTGAAACATTTTCAGCCAAAGAGAAATGACTTCTCCTCTGGATACTTTCACCACGCTCTGCTAATTTCGGAACATCTTCCCTCTTTCTAGGACATTATAATCTGTCCCTGGAAATAGGAAGGCCAAGGGCTAGGGATCAGGAGAGACCCGTGCGTCGCTGCCATTTAGACCTATAACGTGACTCCTTTCCTTTCTCTAAATGAAGAGCTGTATTTTTCTCAACAGCACTTATTACCATGTCACCTACTATATGTCTCATTAAATTTTTCCTTATGCATCTCTTCACCCTCCAGACAAATTGCCAGATAAAATACAGGCTCCAATTACATTTGAATTCCCGATCATTAATGAATAACTTTTTAGTATAAATATGTCTTATGCAATATTTGGGACACACACTCAAAAAAATTGTTTAGGGAATTCCCTGGCGGTCCAGTGGTTAAGGCTCAGTAACCACTTCCACTGCAGGGGGCACAGGTTCGATCCCTGGTGGGGGAACTAAGATCCCACATGCTCCAAGGCTTGGCCAAAAAAAAAAATTAAAGTTTAGTGTGAGTGTGTTCCCGGCAATATTTGACACATTCTTGTACTAAACAGCAAAGATTTTTTGTATGACCCTAATATTGTGCGATACAAAATTATAGTAAAAAATTATTTGTTGATTCTCTGAAATTCAGATCTGAGTGGCATTTGCATTGCCCGCACTCCACTTCTGGACCTCTACTCTCCCTGCAGCTGCAGTGGAAGTTTCAGGAAGACCAGGATCCTTGCTTTGCTGTTACTTTGTGTTTCTTCCTTTTCCCCTATATCCTAGAAACGGGTATGGCACTTAGAAGGAACTTGACGGATATTTGGAATAGAGAGGATCACGTTATCCACCAAAATGGTCAGTATGATCCCTATTCAAAGTCCATTTCCCCACAGCAAAATCACACATGTGATAGTTCAGCGAGCACACCATGCCTCTTCTCTCCGCTGATCCTTTGATCACAGGGTCTCTACTGTCCGGCCCATCCTTCCTTCATTCCTAAGGGAATCCTGCCCTCCTGCTGCCCCCAGACAATGCCTGCTTGTTACCGTCTGCTGGGAGTGGAGTGTGGAGGTTAGGATGGCTACCGAGCTCGTCGGCTCCACCCAACGAGGCTGCGTGAATTGGCGAAACGCTTGGTTCTTTGTGCTTCACTTTCTCCATCTGACAAATGGGGATAACAAGACTTTCCGCATTGTGGAGCATTTATGAACGTTCTGAATGATCACATGTAGACAACACTTAGCACAGTGCCTAGTATATTCCAAGCAAAGTAGCAAAGAGTTCTTTTAAATGTGGTTAATATTATTCTAATGCTATGAGTATATGCAAACCACTTATTCAGAAAAGCTGGGCTTTGGGACAATTTTGTGATTGGACACGAATGTAGCCATAAAGCAGAAGCAACCCCCATGAAGGTCATCTCTTAGTCCAGACGTGGGGTGGGTGTGGCCAGGAGGCATGGATGAATGTGATAAATGGGCTCACGTCGCCCTCTAGTGGTAGCAAGGAGGAAGTGCTGGGGGGAGGAGCCAATGTTCTTGCTCACCTGCCAACACCCACTCAGCTCCACTCCAGGCCAGTGTCTCTGGGGAGACCCTAGACTACAAGGAAATGATGCCAGAATACAATCATAGGACGCTCACTGTGCTGCGGAAAGCCTCCAGGCTTCCCCTCCCCAACTCCCCCGAGCCTGGTCCATATATACTCACGCATTTCGGACCGAGGCAAGAGTCTCCCTCTCACCTCTGAACTTGCCTTCCCAAGCTGAGTTGGGTGCACCTCTTCTGTCCCCAAAGACACTGGGGATGCACTGATTGGAGCTTGTGCACATTTACAGAGCCCTCCCCTCTTGTGAGATTTTGCCCACGGTCCGGGGGAGAAAGCATGTTCCTCTTAGATCCAGTCAAAGATGGAGCCAGACGCATTCAGATGCCAAGAGCCCAGAGCGCTCAGGCTGCAGCAAGTGAGCCCAGGGGGATGGTGAGCCTGGAGGAGGCTCCAGGACACCCACCTGGGTGGGTGCAGTGGGTCAGGAGGGCTTTCTCTGAGGGGAGAGGGGGATTAGAGGAGAGATCTGTAACATGAGGAGGAGCTGATTAGAAAAGGTGTTTATAGCCTCTGGCCAGTCTCACCAAGAAGAAAAAAGAGAGAACCCAAATAAACAAAACAAGAAATGAAAAAGGAGAAATCTCAACTGATACCACAGAAATACAAAAACTATAAGAGACCACTATGAACAATTATATGCCAATAAATTTGACAACCTAGAAGAAATGGACAAATTTCTAGAAACATACAGCCCACCAAAATTGAATCAAGAAGAAATAGATAATTTGAACAGATCAATCACCAGAAGTGAAACAGAATTTGTAATAAAAAAAAAAATTCCTACAAACAAGAGTCCAGGACCAGTTGGTTTCACAGGGGAATACTACCAAACATACAAAGAAGATCTTATATCTATCCTTCTCAAACACTTCCAAAAAATTGAAGAGGAGGGAACACTCCCAAAGACATTCTATAAAGCTACCATCACCTTGATACCAAAACCAGGCAAAGACACCACCAAAAAAGAAAATTATAGGCCAATATCTTTGATGAATATAGATTCAAAAATTCTCAACAAAATATTAGCAAACCAAATCCAACAACACATAAAAAGGATCATATACCACAACCAAGTGGGATTCATCCCAGGTTCACAAGGAAGGTTCAACATATGCAAATCAATCAATGTAATACATCACACTAACAAAAGAAAAGTCAAAAACCATATGATCCTCTCAATAGATGCAGAAAAAGCATTTGACAAAATTCAACACCCATTCATGATAAAACCTCTTACCAAAGTGGGAATAGAGGGAACATACCTCAACATAATAGAAGCCATTTATGACAAACCCACAGCCAATATAATACTCAATGGTGAAAAGTTGAGAGCCTTCCCGCTAAAATCTGGAACACGATAAGGATGCCCTCTCTTACCACTTCTCTTCAACATAGTGTTGGAAGTCCTATACAACATAGTATTGGAAGTTCTAGCCACAGCAATCAGACAAGAAAAAGAAATAAAAGGTATCCAAATTGGAAGGGAAGAGGTAAAATTGTCACTATATGCAGATGACATAATACTATATATAGAAAACCTTAAGGACTCCATGCGAAAACTACTAGAACTAATAAATGAATTCAGTAAAGTAGCAGGATACAAGATTAATATTCAGAAATCTGTCACATTCCTTTACATTAACAATGAAATATCAGAAAGGGAATGAAAAAAGCAATACCTTTTAAAATCACACCAGAAAAAAAAAATACCTAGGAATAAACCTGACCAAGGAGGTGAAAGATTTATATGCTAAGAACTATAAAACATTAATAAAGGAAATAAAAGAGGATTCAAAGAAATGAAAGATATCCCATGCTCTTGGAATGAAGAATTAATATTGTTAAAATGGCAATACTACCCAAAGCAATCTACATTTTTAATGCAATCCCTATCAAATTACCCATGACATTTTTCACAGAACTAGAACAAATAATCCAAGAATTTATATGGAACTATAAAAGATCCAGAACTGCCAGAGCAATCCTGAGAAAAAACAAACAAAGCAGGAGGCAAAACTCTCCCAGACTTCAGACAATACTACAAAGCTACAGTAATCAAAACAGTGTGGTACTGGCACAAAAACAGGCATATGAATCAATGGAACAGAACAGAGAGCCCAGAAATAAACCCACATGCCTATGGCCAATTAATCTTCAACAAAGGAGGCAAGAATATAAAATGCAAAAAAGACAGTCTCTTTAGCAGGTGGTGCTAGGAATATTGGACAGCTGCACGTAAATCAGTGAAGTTAGAACACACCTTCATGCCATGCACAAAAATAAACTCAAAATGGCTTAAAGACTTAAACATAAGACATGACACCATAAAACTCCTAGAAGAGAGCATAGGCAAAACATTCTCTGACATAAATCATACTGATATTTTCTTAGGTTGGTTTCCCAAGGTAATAGAATTAAAAACAAAAATAAACAAATGGACCCTAATCAAACTTACAAGCTTTTGCACTGCAAAGGAAACCAGGAAAAAAAATGAAAAGACAACTTACAGAATGGGAGAAAATATTTGCAAATGATGAGACAGACAAAGGCTTAATCTCCAAAATATACAAACAGCTCATATAACTCAACAGCAATAAAAACAAACAACCCAACCAAAAAATGGACAGAAGACCTTAATAAACATTTTTCCAAAGAAGACATACAGATGGCCAATAGGCACATGAAAAGTTGTTCAACATCACTAATTATTAGAGAAATGCAAATCAAAACTACAATGAGGTACCACCTCACACTGGTCAGAATGGCCATCATTAAAAAGTCTACAAATAACAAATGCTGGAGAGGGTGTGGAGAAAAGGGAACCCTCTTACACAGTTGATGGGAATGTAAGTTGGTAATACCACTATGGAAAACAGTATGGAGCTTCCTCAGAAAACTTAAAGTAGAAATACCATATGATCCATCAATCCCACTCCTGGGAATACACCTGGACAAAACTATAACTCAAAAAGATACATGCACCCCTATGTTCATAGCAACACTATGCATACTAGCCAAAACATGGAAACAACCTAAATGTCCATCAATAGATGAATGGATAAAGAAGATGTGATATATATATACAATGGAAAACTACTCAGCCATAAAAAAGAACAAAACAATATGATTTGCAGCAACATGGATGCACCTAGAGATTATCATACGAAGTGAAGTAAGTCAGAAGGAGAAAGACAAATATCATATGATATCACTTATATGCAGAATTTAAAATATGGCACAAGGCTTCCCTGGTGGTGCAGTGGTTGAGAGTCCGCCTGCTGATGCAGGGTACACGGGTTCGTGCCCTGGTCTGGCAAGATCCCACATGCCGCGGAGCGGCTGGGCCCGTGAGCCATGGCCGCTGAGCCTGCGTGTCTGGAGCCTGTGCTCCGCAACGGGAGAGGCCACAGCAATGAGAGGCCTGCGTACCGCAAAAATAAAAAAATAAATAAATAAATTAAATACGGCACAAATGCACCTATCTACAAAACAGAAACAGACTCACAGACTTATGGTTACCAAGGGCGGGGGGGAAGGGGAAGGGATGGATTGGGAGTTTGGGGTTAGTAGATGCAAACTGTTGCATTTAGAATGGATACACAACAGGGTCCAGCTGTATAGCACAGGGAACTACATTTGATATCCTGTGTTAAACTATAATGGAAAAGGATATGAAAAAGAATGTCTATATGTCACTTTGCTGTGCAGCAGAGATTGGCACAGCATTGTAAACCGACTCTACTGCAATAAGAAAAGAAAGGAAAAGGCATTTATAGCTTAAGTGAACACAGAGATAAAAGCGTGACCCAAGAGACCCAAGAGGAAATGTGTGGATTTGCTCGAAATTGTGAGACATTTGAGATGACACTGATGAAGTCAGTTTGTTTAACAAATGCCCGGAGCCCAGAACGATGCATTGAGTGTCTGCAGTCTCAGCCCATGATCTTTCTATCACAACAGGCTTCACACAAAATGGACTGTGACTGCCAGTGTTTGGGGAAACCCCTGCCTCTCTTCCGTCCTTATTTCCTTCCGTCCTTCCTTTCTTCTTTCCTTTAAGAGCTACCCGTGTAGATATTTGGGGGGAAAATATTCCAGAAGGAGGGGAAAATAAGGACAAATCTCCAAAGGTGGGAGTTTCTTGGTGTGCTTGAAGAACAGCCCGGACACCAGCGTGGCTGGTACAGGGTCGTTCTATCAGATACAGGAAAGCCTTGCTGGGGTCTCCTACCCCTCACACCATTGTTATTTCCATGATACCCAATAAATCTGTGTGAGAATGCAAGACAAATTGCATCAGAAGATGAAGCCATCAGCAAAGACTAATTCCCGCGGTTACTGTTAGGTCCTAACGATAACAAGAGAGCATTTGTGAGGGGAGGATATTTATTTGTTTTGATTGCTTGTTTTTAATAAGGTCATTTATTTCCCTGGATCTCTGTGACTTTGGGCACTAGGTCATTGTCTAAGCACATTCTGGTCCTGAACGCAATGCCTGCGGGAACTGAGGGTGTGGGTGGCTTCAGGGGCAGGAAGCAGAAGAGAACCACTGTCACTGTGTTGCACACTTTATAGAGAAAACAGCTGAATGCCACAGAAACATTTTCAGATGCCAGGTCCTCAGGACAGAGCCTCTGCTCCCTTCACCTCTGAATACCTACTGCCCAGGGTCTCGTCTGGCACAGAGGAAGACTCAGTAAACTGAACTTAGTTGAAGCAAAAAGGAGCATCTTGTTAATCCAAGACAAGGCAGATAATCCAGCTGTGGGTTCCTGGTTAGCATTTATAGGTTGGAATGTTCCAGGAGATGTTAAGCCTGCCGCTCTCTGCATCTTTACAGAAGCTCTCAAGTACAGCTGCAAGCTAAAAGCCATTTTCAAGCAGCACAGCTGGATGTTGGGGCCTGGAATTCTCACCCTACACACACCTCACCCCCAGCCTCACAGACACAACCAGTTCAACCCCCAGGCTGGTCCAATCCCCACTGCTAACCACCAGCAGATGCCTCGAGAAGACAGAGCTGGTTTGGTTTGGTGGTAAACTAAACTGGTTACTGAACTTTCCATCTCTCCCTCCCCCTTCCCCTCCTATGGGAAACCTGATCATCCAGCTATGTACTGGAGAAAACAAGTGCCTGAAAACCGCTTGGAGGTCTACAGTCTCTGGTTTGAGCCGCCACAGAAAAAATTGCAGCAGCCAAATGAGTTACAGACGCACGGGAAGTGGGACTCTTTGCAAGAATGGTGATGGAAATGCCAGGTGTAGTTCATGCAGTCACCTCTGGGATGACTGGTAGATGTCACTGCACAGAAGGTTTTAGGTTTTCTCATTACAGTCATTATGTTTCATATAATTTTTCCCCTTCCTGTCGTTCATCTTGGATGTTGACCTTCAGTTGGTACTCCTGCCAACACGGAGTAAGAGAAAGACGGGGCCTCACCACACCTGTCGGGTTCTGCCTCTGCTGTTCACTGCTCACCAATCACAAGCAGGTCAGTGGACCTCTTACTACTCACCTTTCTCATCTGGAAAATGGGCTCAGTGAGCCTTCCCCCAATGAGGTATTAAGGACCTATGTGAACATAGGAACATTTAAAAATATAAATTAAATTTTTTTAAAATTTCTGAGATGGTATACAATTGTCAAACATTTCTCTGGTCTTGCTGCCTTGCTTCTTTCAAATTTTTCTTGATTTTAGACTTTTGGTCATATTTCTTTCATGACTTAGAGCCCAAATGATTAACTAAACAAATAAACCAATGAAAATAAAACAAAGATCCCCAAATATTTATATATCTATATGTGGATCTATAGCTGTATCTATAATTCTAATAAATTTGAAAGATTTAACCTTTACAGTCAAGGTTAAATCACTACAGAAAAGTTTCAACCACTACAGTCAAGGTTAAACCACTACGGACAAGGTTAGACCACTACAGTCAAGGTTAAATCACTGAGTCAAGGCTAAATCACTTGCCTCATCATCTGGGTCACAGTTTCCCCAACTGTAAAAAGAGAGGTTTGGCTCACGAGACCTCTGAAGCCTCTTCCAGTGCTCAGATCACCTGGTTCTCTGAAGAAGCAGATATATGGCCCTGCCTGTCACAATTAAATATGGGGCACACCACCCAGGAAATGATGCCCCGTGACTCCCAGACGTAACCACAGAATGTGCCTGTTTTCAAAATACAGACTCCCAGGCCCAGCCCCAGACCTGCGGAGTCCATTTCTCCTGGGAGGGACCATGAGAATCTGTATTCTTAAGCAGTATTCCAGATATTCTTACTATCGGGCAGGTTTCAGAAACAGTGATTTTATGGAGAGCCCCAGAGCGATCACCTTTCAATAAATATTCCAGGGCCTGCCTTGAAATATCATGGGAAGTTCAAACTAGTTTTGATTTTTTTCTGTCTTTACTTCCTTTCTGCCTATATATATATATATATATATATATATATATATATATATATATATATATATATATACATCTCGTTGTTAAACATTATATGACCAAGTGAGAGTGTCTGGGAGTTCAGGAATTTTCTCTGATTTTAAAGGAAATTTAAATGAGTGTTTTTGGGGATCTACCCTGTTTGGAGTCTTACCCCTTTATTTCACAAGCTGGAGAAAACACTTCTCATATATAAATGACTGGCATTAAAATCCACACTTGAAATAAGTCTCTCAATATGTATGTTAAAAAATTCCAGCAGGCAACTGTGTCTGATTCTGTGTTTCTTGAGAAGTTTTGAAACCTCTGTGCAGAGTTAACCGACCAACAGACAGCCCGGTGCTGTATACTGGGTGACTCTGAGAAATTTACTTAAACCCCATAGGCTCCTGTTTTATTACATGTAGAATGTAGATGAGAAACATTCCCTCATGCCCCAGGGATTATGCGAGATAAGGATGCTTACGAGGTGTTAAGTGTTTCATATACTAAAAGAATTCACTTCCCTGTGTTTTTTCCATTAAAAATGTATTAATTTTAAGCTGTGTTCATAAAGCACAGTATAAGTTATGACATTAAGAATAAAAGCACATTTTCTCTTGACTATTTCCTTTCTACTTCTGGTCCTCTGCCTGGATTTAGATAAAATAGAATCCAGTTTTGAAATTCAGGCATCAAGTTCAGCGAAAGTGAACTTGTCAGAGTTTTCCCTACATGTTTTCTCTAGATGAGAACCTGTGGGCATACTAGGCTTGGAAAATGGGTGGAATGGTCTTCCTGCCACACCAGCAGGTGCCAGACACCACTGCTCTGCTCTGGGGTCAGGACACCCTCCCAGGAGCCCTCTCCACTAAGAGGACCTGGGCAGGTCTTTCACAAGGGCTCCCAAGGTCACTGGACTGGTTTCTAGCCCTCACTCACACAGACTTGACCTCCCCTGGTCCTGCCACCTTAAGGGGCAGAGCTGGTCCAAGTTTGGGGTCTCCGTTTCTGCAGAAACTCTCAACTGGCCTCCTCAAGCTGTTTCTGCAGAGGCACTGCCCTCTTCAACCCCCAAAGACACACAGCTCCCAAAACCCCCTTCTTCTCCCTGCATCACACTCACCCCATTGTATGGCCCTAAGTTCCTGAACAAAGGCCAGAGCAGGTTTCTAAAGAACAAAAATGTTGTTTTTAGTAAGCGACTCCTGCCAAAGAGGCTAGAAGGAGAAGAGAACAAGAGTCAAGATGGTGCTTTTGTCCTGTCTGCAGGGAAGGGTGACAGATCAGTCTGCTTCACAAAATTCATACAAAACCAACAGAATACAGGTTAGTATCTACAGTTAGTTGCTCATTCTTGCCTTTGCCCAAAATGAACGCATGGTGAGAGGAGAGGCTCCTGGTAACAGAGGCTGCTCGACAAGGCCTGACTATTATTTTTGCGGTTATCTGGAATCTTCCGGGGTTGAGTTTGTGGCTAAACTGTAAGCCGGTCTCCATAATGCGGACTGCCTCTCCTCCCTGCATCCGACCCTATTTCATGCTGGTGGAGCCTTTTCGCCTACCTCCACGTTTCCTTTGCTGTTCTGCCCTCTAGTGTTTGAAATCAAGTACTACACATACAGTCTTTCCGGCGTTAAAGACGGCCGGGAAACCCAAAATTAAAAAAAGCTAAATGTGACTTTTGGGGTCATTTGGTTACATTTCTTCATTTTAATATGTCAAGAAAGTCAAGTCAGTTGTTTGGGAGGCAGAAGTATTAGAACATAAAATTAATGTCTTATTAAAAATGAAGTCCACATCTTGTGTCTAATTTTGTCGGTTATTTTCCCTTTCATTTCCTTTTTTTTCTTTTTAACTTTTTATTTTATATTGGAGTGTAGTTGATTAACAATGTTGTAATAATTTCAGGTGTTCAGCAAAGTGATTCAGTTATACATATACATGTATTTATTCTTTTTCAAATTCTTTTCCCATTTAGATTGTTACACAATATTGAGCAGAGTTCTCTGCTATACGGTAGGTCCTTGCTGGTTATCTATTTTAAATATAGCAGTGTGTACATGTCAATCCCACACTCCCTAACTATCCCTTCCCCCCACCCTTCCTCCCTGGCAACCATAAGTTCATTCTCTAAGTCTGTGAGTCTGTTTCTGTTTTGTAAATAAGTTCACTGATATCACCCTTTCATTTCAATATGATTTAAGGCTTGAGGTTATTTTTTCCTCCCATATTATTTCTTCGTGTTACTACCCTACTTCTTTTATATTTATTAATTCATCATTTAAACTTATATCAATTTTTTTAGAGTTTTAGATTATTTTCACATTTTGAAGGATGAATACTTGATTCACTTTTTTAAAGAGAAGAAAGTGTAAATAAATGATTTAACTCTGAATTCAGCTTTGGCCATGGCCTTCAAATCTGTGAGCCATACAATGTGAGAGTCAGCCAACTAGATATTTAGAGTATTTTAAAAACTACAATTCATAGAATTTTCTTATTCATATAGATTTACCTTAATAACATTTCCATTTCAGTTACACTGTGGTGACAGTATGTGGTGTAAATATTTGCCAGTTTGTAACTTTTTCAGTATTATTTACGGTCTAATGTCTTCGTACGAACCACTCAAAATTTTTAAATAACAGTGTGTGATGGGAGGTTTTTATTCTATCTACAGAATCCAAAGGCGGATTCCTATTGAATATACTTTATAATTTACATTGTACATATATAGTATGTCCTTGTTTATCTTTGATCAAGTTGAATTTATAAGGCCTAGTACTTGGGAACTATTTTTTCTCCATTATTTCATTTTTGCCCATTTAATTTCACATATTACAAAAGTAATGTTTATTTCGGAAAATTTGAAAGCTATAGAAGAACACAAAGAATACATAAATTACATGTAATACAAAAAAAAAGCACACTCTCCTTCCACCACTATACTTTTTCTCATAACTTTTCCTTATGCAACCAGCAAGCCTTGGTTGGAATACACCTATTTGTATTCTCCTTAATTTTTTAGTAATTATATTTATTGGTTTGAGTCACTTCAAGTCTCCGAATAAATGGATTAAGATAGAAACTGGTAGGGGTATGGGTGGAGGTAAGTGGATGGCTTCAGAAAAACTTTAATGTAAATTAATAAGAGGGCTACCCATTTTTATGATCAAGGCATACCTCAGATAGTATAGGCAAGGGGAGGAGTGAAGCAAACTATTTTTACCTTCTTTTTTGGGACAGTTTTTTGTTTGTTTCAGAGTTTGATGCACGTGACATGCTATTCAAGAGCATCTTTCTCATCGCATTTCATCAATATTTCAATTAGCAGAAATTCCCTCTGGAAATTAGCCTATGGTCTTCTCTTATCCTTATAATATTGCCAGGATTTAGTTTCTTGTTGGTCAGAATGAGCTGAAAAAGAAGCTCAGAAAACACACATCTGGCATATCTAGTCTGTTATCATGTCATTCCCAAATCTCAGACTTAGGTCTGCACTGAACTTGGTTGAGATGCGTTTGTAATTGCGATTTTAGAAGTTATTTGACCTTTCTTATTGCCCAGTTGAACTTAAATGGTTTCCTAGATCAAATGTGAAAGATAAGATGACATGATTCACTATCAGGGGACACTGGCCGACTACACAGATCAGAACTGACTTTTGTGGTGTGAAGGTCGAAATGCAAATGGAGCTTACACACAGCTGCAGAAGAGGGAATGCAGGCCAGCTGGCTCATCCAGGGGACCCAACCCAGAAAGAGGCCAATTTTCTTTCCCCATTAAAGTTTCTAAAAACAGAGGTCAATTTGGGGTTTCCTTAGAAAATAGTGTTGGTAGAAAAAGAAATCCAAACTGTTAGGTCTTAATGAAAGGTAAACAGAGTCACACTAAAGGCAAGTCTGGGCCCTGGGAACAGGCGTCCTGGCGATCTTCGGAGTCATGAAATGGTATTCTGGAGTTATGTGCAGGCCCCAGAGCGTGAGAGCCATTCAAGCAGAAAGGCCAGCTGCAAAGGAAAAAGGCTTTCATTTGGGTAAATCCACATTTTACAGAAGTGTTGAGTGGAACTCACTAGATGCTTTGCCAAAGAGCAGTGGTTGTGGAATGAGGCGGATCTGCAAATCTCCTTATGTGACTTGATGTGGGCTATGTTACAAAGGGTGGAAAGTTGGGGAGCCACCTAAGCTTTCCACGAAATATTACAACACATCTAGAAGCTGAATAATAAGATAGTCTCAGGAGAGAGAAGGGAAAGGCAAAAGAGTCCCCAGATTGGTATCTACTTCATCAGGAACAACTTTGAGAATTATATGGTTCCCGGAAACAATCTAAAACAATTAAGTCTGCATTCAGAATGTGCAAGTTTGGGTATGTAAAAGTCACCTGAGGAGATTATTTAAAAATATAGATTTTGGGTCCCATCCAGACCAACTGTATCAGAGCTGTCTGGGGTGTGGCCTTGTTATCTGTAATTTATTTTCAAGTTCTCCGATGATTCTGTTTTATAGTCAGGTATGGAGATCACTGGTATAGGACGTAGAAATACACAAGAAAGTCTTTAAAATGGGGAAACATTTTTCTGATACGTTTTAAAAGAAGAATCTTGAAAAGTTCACATTAAACTGTGCATTCCTTGAGGTCAGGGATTGACTTGTACTTTGTTTCTTGTCCACCTATTTCAAAGCCATTTTCTTAAGCTTTTGCTTTCACAAAACGGCTCCTTTTCTTAAAATTTTGTCATGATGATTTAATTTCAGACCATAATGTGATAAAATGGACCAGACTTATGTTCTACTGTAAAGAACTAGAAAACAAGACAAAATATATAAAATAACTGTTTCTAGATACTGGATTGCAGGCATCATAGAACTACACCTTCTAGAAAAAAACCTATGAGGTGAATCTCATCATAATCATGGCTTTCTGCCTGTACATACACACCTGGACCATGGTACACAGAAGTGACTCCAAGCCGAGTCCAAGCATATAAAATTTGGAGTGCCCAACATGTAATAAAAAATTACAGGACAGGGCTTACCTGGTGGCGCAGTGGTTGAGAGTCCGCCTGCCGATGCAGGGGACATGGGTTCGTGCCCCGGTCTGGGAAGATCCCACGTGCCGTGGAGCAGCTAGGCCCGTGAGCCATGGCCGCTGAGCGTGCGTGTCCGGAGCCTGTGCTCCGCAACAGGAGAGGCCATAACAGTGAGAGGCCCGCGTACTGCAAAAAAAAAAAAAAAAAAAAAAAAAAAAAATTACAGGACATACCAAAAAACAGGAAAATGTGAACCATAACCAGAAGAAAAATAAGTCAATAAAAGTGGACCAAAAATGACAGAGATGATAGCACTAGCAGTCAAAGACTTTAAAACAGTTATTATAAATGTACTAAATATAAACAAAGTTTTCAAGGAAAACATAAATATAATGATGAGAGAAATGGAAGATACAAAAAGGAATTAAATAGGACTTCAGAGATAAAACATATAATATATAAAATGAAAATTTCACTGGGTATTTAACAACAAATTAAGCGCTGCAGGATAAAAGATGAATGAACTATAACATAGAGCAAGAGCAACTGCTCAAACTGAAAATCAGAGTATAAAAAAACTGAAAAAAAAAAAGAATAGACTTCTGAAATGGTGGTATGAGGAGTTCCATAGATCCTTATCCCGGTGAAACAATCATAACTGCTGAAAATTGTATTATGAAAATAAGTCAATTACTTAATGTCACTAGAAATTGTCCCAAGCGCCTACAGCAAATGAAAAAGCATTCATTTAAGAACATCTACTAGATATTAATAGGAACAGCAAGAGCCTTCGGCATTTTTGCTATGACCGTCCTCACCCCCATTCCCAACACACACACAGACTCGAATTAAGTGTAACAGAAATTCTATTCTGGGTACTTGTGGCCAATAACACATTACCCCCAACTCCCAGTCTAAGACTCACCTTGTATTTTGTAGATATATATGCAGATCCTTAAGCAAACATCACGATCAGCATTTCTAGGTATGGCTAGGAAAAAAACCTAAATGTCTCTTCACGGTTCCATGTTAGTTTTGTAAATGGAGAAACAATAAATTATTGCAATAACACTTTTCTCTGACTTCTATTTTCTTCTGATACGTAGGCATGCAAAGTTATTTTTCTTAACCTGGAAAATGTTATTTAGCAAGAAATGGTGTGGAGAATTTGTCCAGTAATTGAATAAGATGCTCTGTGATCAGTACAAAACTTTCTTTTCAAAAAAATCCTGAATAATTGCAATGAGCACTTTCTTATTCAGAAAATCACCTTTTCAACTACTTTAAAATATGTCCTGATCCTTGAAGAGCCTTGTGATTTCTGAAGAATCAAAACATCATGTTTTGATAGTTGGCATAAATGTCATCTTTGGTCCAGCTGCTGGTGGAATGCAAGGAGACAGGAAAAGGAAGGCGTGCATCTAGCTAGTGTCTGGATGCACTCCTGTGGAAAAACTCACCAGGTGTCTGGAGGCTGCTGCAAGTTCCAAATACTTTGGGCAAGACTGGCTGCCAGATTAGAAATGGAACTGAACTCCTTCAAGGAAGCAGAGGCAGATAGGATTTATTCAGGTCTCTAGTTTGCCAATACATAACTGTGTCCTGGACAAAAATCCCCATCCATTAGCTGTGTAAACACGAATTTTAGTATTTCATCCTTGTAGTGCTGGAACTCTTAACATGATGACTATTGATGATATATTAAACGCTTTAAAATGAAGCTTGTAAGGTATAAGTTTCTGATCTCAAAAGCTGGAACTTTCCAAAAACATGGTATGTGGAAACCTATGCACATGCAACATAATTTGTTAAAAAGATAATAGATTTTGGAGATATCTAGATAATATTAGTGTTTTTATCTCTGCCTACCTTTCAATTTTCTCACCTCTAAAATGGAAATAACATTTGCTGAATTGATTTGTAAACTGCTTTGCAATGTCGTGCAAATGTTAGCTGAGGGAAACAAATAGTTTTCAAAATTAGATAATTCCCAAGCAGTGTATGTTTTTATTTTTATTTATTTATTTATTTTTTGCGGTACGCGGGCCTCTCACTGTTGTGGCCTCTCCCATTGCAGAGCACGGGCTCCGGACGCGCAGGCTCAGTGGCCATGGCTCACGGGCCCAGCCGCTCCGCGGCATGTGGGGTCTTCCCGGACCGGGGTACGAACCCGTGTTCCCTGCATCAGCAGGCAGACTCTCAACCACTGCGCCACCAGGGAAGCCCGCAGTGTATGTTTTTAGTTAGTTAGTAATGAGGATGCAAAACCAAAATCTCTGAAAGGACTCCCTTTTGCTGTGCTCATTTTTCAATAAATTAATCTCATGCAAGAAAGCTCTCTTCTTTGTCCAGCTTCATCTTTTCTCAGTCTATGGCCTCCCCCTTAAAATCCTTTCCATCATACAGAGGTTGTCATCACAGTATTTGTGCCTTGACTGGGGATTCTGTGACAGTCAGTGACGGATGTTCCATTGACCAGACACAGGATCAAAGATAAGACAAACTCTCAGCTCCTTTACCTTCACCCAAGTTTCTACCTGCCCCTTCCCCCTCCTTCTTCTGGAGTACCACATTTGTGATTTGGTTTTGTCTTCACATTCAATTCAAACAGCACTTGTCACACCATAAATTTAGCTTACAGGCCAGTGAGGTCAAAACAGAGGTGGTATCACCTGCCTCATGTTTTTCATCCAGCTAACAGAATATCCTCAAACTGCTTTCCTAACTGAGGCAGCTGCCCTAATTAGCAACCCTGATTTTATGATCTTTCCTGGTCAAACATTTTTTATATTACTTTCAGCAGCAATATTTGATTCATTTTTTTTAAATTGCAGAATGTAGAAGAAATACTATAAAAGATCAAGATATTCTGAGAGATCTTGATGAGCTATTGATGTCCAGATGACATTTTTTTCCAAAACATTCCATAATTTTGGACTTTAACAAATTATACTTTTATAAAATGATGAAAAGGTCAGATTCCAGTGTATTTTTCTATCAAAAATCAATTACCCATCTAGAAGTTCAGATTCCGATCTTAAGGCTACAAAATGTTTTCTTTTAAATGTCCCTGGAATAATGTATTTTAGCCTTGAAGCCATCTCCTCCGGTCAGAGGATTGGGTGAACACACCACTCTATACTGCCATGGAGGAAATTGATTCTGTTCTAAGTCAAATTGTGATGAAGAACCTTTAGTGGACACCTGCATATCGTGGCTTATAGCCTTGTTACTTACAGTGTGGTCCAAGGTTTGGTAGCATCAGCATCAGCTGGGATCTTGCCAGATACACAGATGATAAGGACCCACCTCTGACCTACTGAACCAGGGCCTGCATTTTAACAAGGCCCCTGGAGCTTTATGTACATTCAAGTCTGACTCCTGTTGGTTTGGAGGGCTCTTTGCATATGAGATACCATAGGAAATTCTCAGAAATTTGAAGTTAGAAAGAACACTTCATAAGAATTAAAAGTCTTAAGATAACTGGTGATATAAAAAAAATTAAATATATGTTATGTCAGCTGATGTGACTCAGTTTTAAACTCAAGTGCTCAGACTCTATATCTCTGGCTGAGAGAATAACTATCATGGATTATGCCATTCAGATATCACCTAACTCAAATCTTGGGTAATTTACTTCCATTTTAAAAATAAGGAAGTTGTGGTAAAACTGAAAGAATAGTATTATATAAATGGAATTTATTCATTTACAGACAAAAATTCATTGAGCTCTTGTTATCTGCCATATACAGGGTTAGTCACTGAAAATGAAAGATCAAGAAAATATGAATTTTGTCCATATTAAACTCTTAGTTTAGTTAGGAAGTCAGAAAAGTAAACAGATTATTAAAATATAATATCATAAATTCCCTTCTAGAGGGAATCACAGGATACTTAAATCACAGGATACTTAGTAGGGGGCCATACAGGAGGAGCTCTCACAGTACCATGCTGAGATGGGGTGTTTGTTTGGGGGGTCCACATGAATAGGAGAAATTTTCAACATTCACAATGAAGGCCACGGCTAGAAGGGTCTTTAGAAATATGAAGGCTGTTTTTTAAGACAAAAAATTCAGGACATGTAATTTATCAAGTACTATTTTATGTCTGAATACAAAGGAACAGTGTATTTTCAAAAAAGTTGCCCTAGAACATCTAAATATATTTAATATTGAATCTGGCTCAGTTACAGAATTGTTCTATAGGTCTTTGTCTAGAAAATTGGAAAGAGTGGTAGTGATTTTCTTTGTAGAGGGACCACCTTAGTTGAATTCATGGGGTTTGAGAGAAGACTGTTTCATTCGTTTATTCATTCATTCAGTGTAACACATTGATTGAGCCCCTACTACACACTAGACACTGACAATAGTCAGCAAAATAGTGCCTCTGCTTCCATGAGGTCTATAATATAGTAGGGGAGACATACAATAAATTAGTAAATATATGACATGAAAGCTGGTGGTATGTGGTATAAAATGTTTAAAGGCCAAAGGAATAAAGTTATGGGGAAGCAGTACTATTTTAGGCATGGGAGTCAGAGGAGATCTCTAGAGAGGAAGTGACATTGACCTGAGAAGAAGCAAGGGAGAGGGATATAGAGAAATCCGGAAGAAGACCATAGCAGGGAGGAGTGTCCCTCCTGTATTTGATGTGTTGCTAGGAGGCCTGGGGTAGGGTGATCAAGGTAGAGAGAGAATAGATGAGAGCAGAGATGTAGCTGGGGTGGGAGCTGAGGATGGATCACAAAAGGCCTGGGTGGTCATTGTAAAGACTTCAAAATTTACTCTGAGTTAAGACAGGCAGCCAATGGATGGTTTGACCAAAGGAATGAAATATGTTATATACTACAAGGATAACTCTGATTGCTAATGTGGAGAACAGATTGTAGCCTAAACGATGCAAGTAAATACAAAAGATTTTTCAGTATGGAAAAAAATGACAAGTATGAGCTTTTTACAAGAAAATCACATTCATTGTAAATGCAAAAATACAGACATGTTAAAATCAAAAAGTTAAAAAAGCTATCTTGGAAACACTAAGCAAGAGAAAGCTGCTGTGGCTATATTAGTATTTAGAGGATATTTAAATTAGATATTTAAAGGAAATATTACTAGAGAAAAGACAATACTGATACCTCATAGTGACAGAAATGCCGATTCCACAATAAGGTATAATTATAATAACAGTAGAATATACTATAGATAAAAATATATGGTTGAATATGCAAATCCACAAATGCAGTTGAAGATTTTACTACTCTTTTTTATCAATACTGAATAGAAAAACCTGATAAATTAGTAGATATAAAAAATAGTTGAACAACACTACCAAACGACTTCATCTAATTGACACATATGTACCTCTATACCCACCATTGCAGAATTCTTTCACATGCACCTGAAACACTTATTGATATATTCTATAAGCTGGACCATATAACTCCTCATTAAATTTCAAGGGATCAAAATCAAATAGAGTATGTTCTTGTATCACAGTGCAGATAAATTAGCAATGTAACAGAAATACATGTGAAAATTCCCAAATAATTGAAAATTAAATGACACATTTCTAAATAACCCAAGGATCAAAGAAAAAAAGAAATTGATATATTTAACTATATTCAAGATAGAAGTTAAAAAATATGATATATCAAAAATTGTGTGGGATGAACTGGAAATGTAATTAGAGGGAAAATTAGCCATATGCCTGATTAGAAACAAAGTGCTTAAAATCAATGATATAAACTTTAACCTTGAGTAACTAAAAAAGGAAGAGCAAATTAAATCCAATGTAAGGGGAAGAATGAAAATAATACAAACAACAGAGAGATTTAATGAAACATAAGACAGAAAACAACAGAAAAAAATCAACAGAATAAAACAGTTGGTTTATATAACAAACTAATAAAACTAATCAATGCCTAACTAGTTTAATTAAGAAATAGAAAACAGAAATTATAGTATTGATAATAAAATGGGAAACATTATTATATAATCTATAAGCATTAAAAGGACACAAAAAATTATTTAAAACCTTAAGCCAATAAACTCAACAACTTTGTTGAAGTTCCTTTTCAAGGAACACAAATTACCAAAACTGATAGAAGAGGAAACAGGAAATCTGAATAGTCCAATATTTATTAAAGAAGTTAAATCCAGGGCTTCCCTGGTGGCGCAGTGGTTGAGAGTCTGCCTGCTAATGCAGGGGACACAGGTTCGAGCCCTGGTCTGGGAGGATCCCACCGGCCGCGGAGCAACTAGGTCCGTGAGCTACAACTACTGAGCCTGTGCGTCTGGAGCCTGCGCTCCGCAACAAGAGAGGCCACGATATTCAGAGGCCCGCGCACCGCGATAAAGAGTGGCCCCCGCTTGCCACAACTGGAGAAAGCCCTCGCGCAGAAACGAAGACCCAACACAGCAAAAATAAATAAATAAATTACTAAACTCCTACCCCCAACATCTTCTTTAAAAAAACAAACAAACAAGAAGTTAAATCCACAATTAAAAACTTTCCCCAAAGAAGCCCAGATGGCTTTCACCGGTGAATTCTATCAAACCTTCAGGTAACAAATAGTAACAATCTTACCTCAACCATAAAAGAAAAATTATATAGATATATATATTTGACTTCAGCAAAATTAAAAGGTTCACTCATCAAAGGACCCAAATTAAATGAATAACAAAGCCACAGGCTGCAGAATATTCTTAGTCATACGTGTATCTGACAAAGGGCTGGTATCCTGAATGTACAAGGAACTCCTACCAAGTGATTGATAGACTTCATCTAGGCTTGGAGCCCTCCTATGCTAAGTTTTTCAGCAGTTTCTTATAAAGTTAAACATGCTTTTATCATATGACTTGGAAATTCCATCTCTATGCATTTACCTGAGCAAAAAGAAAATACAGAGCCACGTATACAAAAAAATTTTTTTGCGCAAGAGTGTTCATAGCAGCCTTTTTAAAAAATAAAAAATGACAAATGACCATACAGATACTAGATAAACAAAAGGTGGCCTATTCATAGAATGGGATACTACTCAGCAACAAAAAGGAATGAATTACTGACATGCGGAACAACCAGGATGAATCACAGAACATGTCACTGAGCCTAAGAAGTCAGACACATATGAGTAGATAGTGCATGAGCCCATTTATGTGAACTCCAAAACAGCCAAAACTAGTCTCTGATGCTAGAAAACAGTACAGTGATGGTCTACGGCAAGGCAGGGGTTCAATGGGGAGGCAGCAGACGGGAACCTTCTGGGTTGATGGAAATGTCCATTACCTCGTTTTGGCTGGTTGTTATATACAGTTGTCAAAACTCATCTCGCTGAGCACTCAAGAGCACTTCATTTCCTTTAACGTAAATTAAACTTCAATAAAGAAGAACAATTTCCTTTTGTCTCATAGGGAATCTATTTCCCTTTCTTCAAAAACTTGCTCCCCCAGATTCTCTAATACAATTACATAATAAGCAAATAACAACAACAACAAATTCTATTGGTCGACTATGATATAATCCACTTCAGAGTACAGAGATGTCATACTTCTATATTTGTACACATTCTGAGAGTTTAGTAATTTTCATCTCTCCACACAGTGAGACGTACAGTGTTAATCGTCTCAAATTCATAGCCACTTTCCAAGGCTACCTTTGAGCTCACTCTGAGCTAAAGCCCAGTGAGATTTTATGTCTCTCGCTGAAATGCCACATCAAAAAGCTGAACTAGAACATAAACAGGAGCACCAGAGGACTGGCTCTGTCTACTAACGCAGACACTGTTTAAAACCTAAGTTTGAAATGGCCAATTTAAGCTCTGGAAGGTTGGCACAGGTGGGGCTTTGGTTGAGGACCGCAGAAGAAGGGGAAAGTATTGTGTGTACACACGAGGAAATTAGTGTGTTTCTTCTCATTTGACTCTACTGTTTCTTTTTAGTTTTCCCCCACTTAAAATATTATCACCAAACCTCAAGGAGGAGCCGTCATCACATAGTTTCTCACTGGGTCTTCCCTCATTGCAAGCAAAACTAACATTGCAGTTTTCCTGTCTGTTGCTTCTTTGGTTTGCTCCCCAAATTACACCTAATATTTCAGTGACCTTGGAGGGCAGTGGTCAGTGAATCACACAAAACCCATTTTCTACCACGAGCTGGGACTCATTTCCTCTCTCCTCACACAGAAACTACTTTGCTATAAGTGAGGAACTTTGATATTATCTATACTATTTAATTCCTTTTAAAAAAATGCTAGCATGGGAATTCCCTGGTGGTCCAGGGGTTAGGACTCAGTGCTTTCACTGCGGGAGCCCGGGTTCTATCTCTGGTCAGGGAACTAAGATCCTGCAAGCCTGGCAGTGTGGCAAAAAAAAAAAAATTCTGGCATGAAACATGAAATAGTGTTCTGAGTCCATTAATGCATTTCAACCTATAGTTTGAAAAATATGCTCTAAGGTTTTACTCTCCAACGTGGTACCCAGTAGTCTAATATGGCTACTTAAATTTAAATTAATTAAAATTAAATGAAATTAAAATTTCAGTCCTGTAGTTGCACTGTGGGCATTCAAGAACTCAGCGGTCACATGTGGCTGGTAGTTTCCATATTTGATAGCACGGATATAATATATTTCCCTCATTACAGAAATTCCTACCGAAGATTGCTACTCTAAAGCAACTATAATTATACTCACTTTTGAAGGATAAGACAGAACATGTTCATCATCATGGTATTTCAGGCAGAAAACAAAGTCTCTGATTAGAGACTCTTTCTTTACTTTGTTGCCCTTACTTAAAATACTGTGAAACACTAAACATTTTTGCTGACTTTTATGATTACCTCGGTGTTTAAAGTCTCATTATTTTTTACGTTGATGTACACATACAAATATAACTAAAGGAGCACTCTGAGAATCAGAAGCCAGATTCCATGGTCAATTAGAACTTCCTCTATGATTCTATGGTACAGAATTCACGGGTTCAGTAAACACTGTTAATATTAAAGCAACATTGGTTTAAATGCTCAAATGCAGTGATTCTTGAAGGATGGATGAAGCTCCAAAACTTACATTTATTAAAAAACAAAAACAAAAGGAGTGGACCTAGGGAGTAATTATTAAGAATGTAGTGGTGTCTGGCACCTGTTTTTTTTTTTACAAACTCTGGATGATTCTGATTTCACCACCACTGATAGGATATATTTGCATATCAGAGTATATTAAAGCGATTTTAAAGATAAAAGGTTTCTTGCATCTACTAATATTAGAGGAGAGTTCTTCTCCATTCTTCATGTTTCCTGAAAGGGGAGGAAACTTCTGTTGCCTCAGAGGGAGGATAATGAATGGGAAGAACACTTCTGTTCTATTTCATTTTACTACCATTCTCATTTCTCCCTGTGAGGGGAAGAATGACTTTTCTGACTGGTGACATTGGGAGGAAAAAAAAAAATCAGCTTACATGTCTCAGCCCTTTCAAGATTTTCTATCACTTTGTGAAAGGCTGGTCTCTAAGGACACATATCTTCTCTGCTGATCAGTCCCATAATCTTATCAGGGTATGTCAGGGAGCCCCTCTGTGATCAATGCTCAAGCCACATTATCAATTCAACCTTATTCACAGTAGGGATAGTATTTGCCCCTCATCCAATCGGTTCCAAACTCAAGAACTTGGCTCTCTCCAGCCCTAACTAACACGATGGCCAGGAATCAAACCCAGATCAGCTGCTTGGACGGCAGCCTGCTCAGCTCTATAGCTTGTTTCTTTGACATCTACCTGCCCTGGTGCACACACGCACATCACCACCACTTTGACACGTAATTGCTTCCTATGCAAAAAAAATGTCTCTCCCTTCCTTTCTCCTTGAACTGAAGAAGAATGCCTGAGGGGTGGGAGCTTCTTCCTCATGGTAAAGGCAGAAGCCATGCTTTGGTGTGTGGAAATTATGGGGAACTAGTCTTTAGCTCAGTATCTGGGGAGATTTTTCTGAAAGTTAGTCTAGACTCCTTGGAACAGCATTCAGCATCGGTGAACATCTTTACGAGTTCATATTCTGCTTCACTTTTTAGGTTTTCCCTATGGAATGCTCATGCCTTTGGTCACAACAAGAGCTCATATGCATGGAACAGTATGATTTTATAGCTTCTCACCACACCATACGATTAAGAACTAAATACTCACTGAAATGGATCAAACGGAAATCTGACATCAAATATTATTATTATTTTATGGTGAAGGCAAGATTCTAGTGCCAAGCTTATAGACTTCTAGTGCACAGCTGAAAAATGCAGAGTTTTTTAGAATGTCAAAGCCTCTTTTCTTCCACTCGTCTTCCTGGAGTAATATTCCTTGTGTCTGAGACCTCAAACAGACTTTCAGTTAAAAACCCAAATTCAGGACCTTTAATAAGAGGTTAACATTGAATAATTGTTAAAACCACCTGTGTTAAAGTTATTCCTGAGAATGAAAAGGTATCTTCAAATGTCAGTTAGTTCAACTTCACAGGAATCCTGAAAGGAAATACAGCCAGTACATAAAGAATTGTCTCTCCCGACCCCTTAACCCCCCATCCGAGGGTTTTCCTATGGGAAATACCAAATTCATTTTATAATGGCTCATCACTCATTGTCAGTTCTTCTGATAGGGCTGTTTTGGCATTAAATTCACGTTGTGTACATCTTTAACAGCAGCCCAAAGTGAGAGAATCCAGATGCTTTACATGACAGCACTAATAAGACTATGCCCAGAAGGTAAACAAGAGCGCTTCACATTTCTGTGCCCTCTACAAATGGTTATCAGATGAGAGCCAAAGTCTTTGCAACAGCCCTTGCGTTCTTTTCCCTTTCAGCTGGAAAAGTCATAGTCTAGAGCAGCAGAAAGTTTTACAAAGCTTATCTGATGTCTGGTTCAGAGACCCATTAAAAAAAATAAAAAAGAGGACATCAATCAATCTATTTTGAATAAGGTCAATACAGAAGCTGACAAGGAGACGTTGGGTGCAGAGATTAGACTTGAAAATTAAATCAGAAGCCTCTGTTAGGGAATCATCACATGTACACATGTACATTTAGAATATATACACAGTTTAAGCATAGTTGTCCCATAGGTGCATGTCTTATTTACATGGTATAAATACGTGTTACAACTATATCCTGCATGTCCATTGTATTCAGAGGTATAATATATGCAGCAATTGGGAGCCCAATTTTTTTAAAATGTCAGAAGTAAGCTTGAAATTTCAAATTTTTTTTCCATTTTTCAAGACCAATACATTCAACAGCACCCTTTCCACCACCTCCTCCCCATAACAATGTCATAAGTAATATCTAATTTGAAGCAATTTTATAAGGATTATATTGAGGCAAAGATGTAAAACACACAGCAAAGTTCGATTAGCATCGAACACATAGTAGCCATGCATTAATTGTACATTTTTTTAAAACATGAAGAGGTAGTCAAGGCCAAAAAGGAATCTATATTAGATCACTTGGATACAGAGGAGTATTTTCCATTAAAAATATCTTTGTACTTGGACTTCAGAAAAATAATCTCTTAAAATTTTTGTACTCTATAAACCCAAAGTTTTCTGTAGTTTTTGATTTATAATAATAATTTTCTCTGTTACTATATAATGCCTTACTGTACTAATGACCTTATAATCCAACAATATTATATCAATTACTTTTTAAAATCTCCAATTGAAAAATTATGAACTTGAACTGTAGGAATGGTTCAAATTTGATAAATGTTGGTGGGAACAGTTTTTGGTCATCTCTAATATAGATCTGAGACATTTTGTTCTAAAACCTATTTGAATTCCATATTAAAAGTAATTTCTTTTCTTTTCCCCTAACATTACAGATTTTAAAAATTTACAAGGGAGCTGAAAATTGCCTCTTACACTTTAAAAATCAATAAAATTCATGAATATCAAATAAAGTCATAGCCCAAAGGATATCTACTGAATACCGGTTAGGGCATTCTGTTTTGGGACCTGAAAATTAGACTCTGACCACTGAAATAAATCAATAGTAATCAAACTATGATTTGGCAATGACTCCAAACAGTGCAGCTCTAAGGGAAACCATGGAGAATACAAAGATTCTATTTAATATCTTAATGACCTGTGCTCTTCTCCAATTCAGAGGACCTAGTTCAAGTTCCTCATGTGTTTATACTTTACCCTTTAGCTACCAAATCTCCTCTTGGTAAAGGATCGATAATAAATTCCTATTTATTAAGATGCACATTTCAGTTTAGAAGCATATCTGGTAGTGGTTAATTGCTCTGGATTTGAAAAGATTTCAAAACCCAGAGTTTCCACTTATTAGCTGTGTCTGTGTCACATAACGTCTTCAGATTATTGAAAGGACTCACAAAACTTCTCAAACGTATACTCAGTGCAAGGCTGTAATAATATCAAAGGATGTGACATAAAAAACAACATTGCTCCACTTTATTTTTCTTTAGTTAATTAATTAATTTTTGGCTGCGTTGGGTCTTTGTTGCCGCACGCCGGCTTTCTCTAGCTGAGGCGAGTGGGGGCTACTCTTCCTTGTGGTGCACTGGTTTCCCATTGTGGTGGCTTCCCTTTGTTGCGGAGCACGGGCTCCAGGCACGCGGGCTTCAGTAGCTGTGGCACGGGACCCCCGGGCCGCGGACCAGTACCGGTCCTGAGCCTGTTAGGAGCCGGACCACACAGCAGCAGGTGAGTGGTGGGCGAGCAAGCGAAGCTTTATCTGTATTTACAGCCGCTCCCCATCGCTCGCATTACCGCCTGAGCTCCACCTCCCGTCAGCATTATGGTGAGTTGTATAATTATTTCATTATATATTACAATGTAATAATAATAGAAATAAAGTGCACAATAAATGTAATGCACTCGAATCATCCCAAAACCATTCCCCCCTACGCCCCATCTGCGGAAAAATTGTCTTCCATGAAACCGGTCCCTGGGGCCAAAAAGTTGGGGACCACTGCCTTATACTGTCTGATTCTAAAGGGATTATGGATTCATTTTGCATATTTCCTTCAGATTCTCTCAATTCATTGAGGTTAGGGTAAGTTGAATTGTTGCACGGTCCCCTTAATGACTGAAGAGTTCACCTAGTCTTCAGTAGAGGTCTAGCAACACCTTATAGGCACCTGTCTATATTATCTTATCATGACATCTTTCTTAACTATCAAAAGGCTGCCCCTCAATTTACCATGCCTCACATATTATTTCTTGTCTAAAAATTTGTTATTCCCTCTGTTTTGAATAACTTGTCATTGGCACATTGGTCAACCCCATTTTAGCAACTGAACTAACAAGACTATGATAGCTTCCTTCCCGTAATCTTTCCCTCTAATAGCAAGGCCACATCTGGAGCCCACACCACACCAGAGGAGTTCCTTTTCTTGCAACATCATTATAAATTGAGTCAAGGCATAAAATTATGTGAAGTTTTATTATCATATGGCCAATCCAATATGTGGCTTATATCCTTAACATAATAGAATCCTCATTGGGGTACTCTATTTTGTAATCAAAGTGAAGGAGGAGAAGGGAAATTTACTTTCCTACTAAAGGTTGCTTGAATTTTTTACTTAATTCCAAATTAGAGATAGGAGCAGTGGAATTTACATCCATTTCCATAATGGTAAACGTAGACACCAACCAAGAGTCTTATAAAATCCATTTTTATATTTCTTTCAGGTTTCTTGAATTTATCAAAGCTAGGGTAATTTGGAACCAAAGATTCCCCTCCTAGCCATCATGCTCAGAGATAATAAAATAGTAAACATTATACATGAAAACTTACGCTACCAAGGTTTTTGGAGGTGCTGGCAATATCTGTTCATAAAATTAGTCAATTTTTTTGTTTTAATTTTTATTGGAGTATAGTTGATTTACAGTGTTGTGTTAGTTTCCAGTGTACAGCAAAGTGATTCATATATATATATAAATTTTATCATACTCTTTTCCGTTATGGTTTATTGCAAGATATTGAATATAGTTCCCTGTGCTATATAGTAAGACCTTGTTATTTATTTTATATATAGTAGTTTGTATTTGCTAATCTCAAACTTCTAACTTATCTCTCACCCACCCCCTTTCCCGTTTGCTAACCATAAGTTTGTTTTCTATGTCTGTGGGTCTGTTTCTGTTTTGTAAATAAGTTCATTTGCATCATATTTTATATTCCACATATAAATGATACCATATGGTATTTGTCTTTCTCTGTCTGATTTACTTCACTTAGTATGATAATCTCTAGTTCCATCCAGAAAATTCATCAATTTCTCGATAGAATATCTTGCAGTTTCAGTAGTTTCCTGCTTAGGATTTTCCAAATTTATAGCTGTTTAGCAATAAGGGGTTAATTAAGAGTCACAACTGTGGCCCACTCACATTTTTCAATCTTTCATTGGGACCATTTCCCCATTCCTAACCCAAGCAACAAACATCTACTGATTGATTATGCACTTTCGATGTCCCTGGAACTGATTCTGTATTTTTAAATCAGTTCTGATTTGTCCTCAGTTTATATCTTGTTCCTTATCCATTTAGCTACCCCTCTCCAATCATATTTCTTCTAACGTCCATTGAGAAGCTTTTCTAATTAATTATCTCAATCCCTGAATGACCTCAAAGTAGGACTGGCTCAGCAGTCAGCTTTGTACCGAAGGTTCTCTATCCTTCTTTCCTTATCATCCTTCTCCAGAAAAAAAGCTTTAGTTACTTCACTTGAATCTGGGGCCATTTCAATAATCCTGCTGACTATGTCAACTATATCAATTATGCTTTTTCGGATTACTGTAAAGACTCACAAAACTCCACAGAGTATAAGCACATACGGCTTTAGTAGAGGTAAAGGGTCTGACAAGTAGGAGAGAGAAATCACAGTCAGTCCTCTGGGAAGTCCAAGGCACCCTGGCGCAGCTTCCAAATTTCTTTCCTAGTCACATGAGGTACGCTTTGTCTCAGGATGGTGAACTGCCAAGACACACACAAAATGCCTTGATTTCAGGAAGTTATAGTTTTATCCGAGAAGGTTGTTGTTTGTATCCCTCTGGCCATGTAGCCAATAGCAGGCTACACGATCAGGTTTAATAACAGAAATTATGATAACATAACAGAAACCAGACACAAGCAATTAATTTGTACATTGTCTATAAAGAAGGCTGACCAGCTGGTACATGAGGCCTCCTTTTATGTTTCAGAATCCTAGCATGGAAATGGATTAATCACATTACATTTTATTCTAGTATGGCCAAGGATTAGCACTGTGGTTCCAGGTGTCCCCCAGAGATAAGTGCAGGTAGAAATAGACTAGCTGAGATTGTGTAATTACACACTAGCTTTATAACCTATGGAAAATTGCCCAGGTTCATTGTGACTCAATTTCTTCATATTCAAAATAATAACTGAAGTAATATGATTGTGTCATGCTTAAATGCAATTAAGCATGTAAATTGCTATGCTCAGTGTCAGGCAAAGAGTAAAAAAAAAGAAAATTTAAATTAAGTGGCACTCCTATATATTGTGTATTTGCCACGATCAAAGCAATTTCTTAGGCTGGTGATGTCCCGCTGACAACTTAATTTGGCCCTGTGACTCATCCCAGCTCCTACTGGAAATTAATCTGTGCGTGAAGTCAGGGAAGAAATATACAAAAAGTCCAGGATCGTGAGATTTACCTACATTTTATCTCCAGCTCAATTCTTTCCCTTCCCTTGTTTCTCCAAATTTTGATTTTATTCTTTTGCTGAATTTAAGTCCATATGTACTCAGAACTCTGCTTGCCATACATCTGGAACTCTGTGGAGAGAAGAGGTATCTATGGATGTATGGGTAGCTCTGTTGTAAATAAGAGATTCAAATAAGAATAACACAGACTTTCTTTTATTAGGAAATAAGGGACACTACCCAAGGCCTGTAATCAAAAGGTAATCAAATTTGATTTTTTTACAAGGTACATGGGCGATGATAATTTCTAATACTCACCCCATTCATTTGTTCATTAATCAAAATTCACATTGAGTTATATACATAGCCAAATAGGATTTGACATAAAACGATACGTTCGTCTACTTCTCCCGTCTCTCAGATGAGGCTGTAGTCCTCCTTTACCCATGTGTACTTATATTTAGATGTCTTGTGAATGGAGTGCCTTACTTGACCTTGTGGGATAATGGTCTCTGGATGAAATAGGAGCGAACTGGACCAAGGTTCTTTCCATGCCAGGCCCGATGTGTGCCCAACGTAGCCAACCAAATGCACGTAAGCAATATGATAAAGTAAAAACTGTGCAGGATTTAAACATTTAGAGGAATTATTTTCAAAAAGTTTGCTGTGAACTCCTTTTCTCAAATGAAACTTCACATGGAATTGCAACACGTAAATCGCGTGCAGATGAAATGCTTGTGTTGGTGCAAGGATTTGAGGCCTTGAGCACAGACTGCTCAAAGGTCCACTCAGGGATTTAGTTCAGAAAACCTTAAAACTGGAGCTACCCTATGAGGTCAAACTCTCATAGAAAACAAATAATAATAATAATAATAATAATGCCATGTTATCTTATGTCCTGCTCTAAATCACAGAGCTAGAAGGAACCTTAGCAGCCATTGTCTGGAGGTCACAAGCTCACACACCTTTAGCATCATGTACATAACACGAACATGTCCCACTTCGAAGGGGCAGGATGTGGTCCTCACTGGTGAGCACATCACTTGACTGAAACCATCCCAAATCTTTTCTGTTAACATACAAACAATACATCTGTGACTCTATTGTAGTGGCCAGTTTAAACCCTTAATTGAGTTCAATCTCTTCCCTGAGTAGACAAGGAACTATAAATCTAGAGTTATTTAAATGATATGTTTAAAATCTCTCACATCCAAAACCACTTCTGGGACTTCCCTGGCAGTCCAGTGGTTAAGACTCTGCGCTCCCAATGCAGGGGGCATAGGGTCGATCCCTGCTCGGGGAACTAAGATCCTGCATGCCACATGGCACGGCCAAAAAAACCACAAGCAAACTTCTAACTCCTTCATCTCCTGACTAGAGAAGGGAATCTCAAACTATTTGTGGAGAAAAACCACCTGAAAAACTTTTTTTCTATTTTAAATCTGTTGGCAACTCAGAATTTGCAGCATGAAAAATAAAAGAATCCCTTGAAAAATGAAATAATAAAAATCACCTACAGTGTGGAAGCCCCAATTTTAAAAAAATTATTAGAATCAATGCACATAAAATTACTCTCCAAACTGCTTTTTTTTTTTTTTTTTTGCGGTACGCGGGCTTCTCACCGCTGTGGCCTCTCCCGTCGCGAAGCACAGTCTCTGGACGCGCAGGCCCAGCGGCCATGGCTCACGGGCCCAGCCGCTCCGCGGCACGCGGGATCCTCCCGGACCGGGGCACGAACCCGCATCCCCTGCATCGGCAGGCGGACTCTCAACCACTGCGCCACCTGGGAAGCCCCCAATTGCTTTTGAAGAGTAATAAAATTACTCTTAATCGCTGTACTTATCTCCTGAGTGTCCTAGAAGGAGTGTACGGGGACTGAGACTGGCCCATGGGCCATCCTTTCAAGTAACACTGAAATAGAGGACCTGGGTTTGAACAATAGGTTAATTTAGAATTCCTATGCAGGCATTTGCTTATGCTCATGGAGGACAGCACACAATCAAACCATGTCCTTTAAACAGTGATCACTGATTTTCATTTTTATCTAGAAGTGTCTATGGTGATGCCACAGATGCCTTAGAAGGGATTTTGTAAGAACGTCAGCCACAGGCTTCTGTTTTTAAAATTGTTATAAATTGGCAACAGATATAAGGTAGGCTGTGATATATCCTGCCCCTTAGAAGTAATTACAGAAATCAGAGTGCAGAAATATTTAACTGAGGCTTCCTCCCCGTGTTCTCTTTTCTTTTTCTAGAAACAACTTCAGTTAGGCCAAAGGTTCTTGATTAATTATAGAGACAGAACAGAATAACTCAGAGAGATTTTCAAAAACACAAGGCAACATAATAGCAGTTATTCTTATCATTGCAAAATGTATTAGTCTTTGTTCTTACATTCAGAGTTAATTTGGGAAACTTCTTCATGGTTAACCGGCAATGAAATTATTAAAGTGAAGCAAAACATAACCCCCCATAATCCTTAAAAAGTTTCTCTTGACTTAAAATTAGTCATTTAAAATTTCAGTTTTTGTATCTTCCTGAAATGTTGACTCTTGGAGAGGCTTGGATTTTTTTTAAAATAATGAAATATTGGAAAAGAAGAAAAAGGGATTTAAATATTTGGCAGTTTATTTATTTCTTCTGCTTGAATGAGAACATATTAACTTGGCTTCTTCTGAAGAGATGCTGTGGGAAAATGAAGTTTCTGATGCTTAGAGGAGTATTAAACTTCTTGCCTTTCAGAACCTGTGGTTTCTTCCATGGCACCGACACCTAGAAATGTCCTTCCTCCCAAATAAGTCATTTTCTTCCTTCTCACTAGGAAGTCAGGCCCTTAAAAAGATTGATTTTCAGGAGATCAGACTGACATTCAGATAGCATCCTTAGGAATTCCTTAATGAAGATGTAAAATATTATCTTAACATCTTAAGGAAGAGTAAGTATTTTAGAGAATAGTTCAAAGACAGTGACTATAATATGTGCTGATGTCCTACTGCAAATATTACAGTCACTCCTCTTAGAAAGCACAAATCTTGAAGCTGGATCATATTGTAACTGGCGCTGCCTGCCTTTCCATCAGTGCCCAGCTGTTGGTGTGAAAAAACCTTGAGGCTGCAGGTTCATGTCTTCTAGGTACTCAGTCAAACTCGTTTGGACAAAACTGCCAGTATATTCTGAAACCCACTCTTATCAGTGTACAATAATTTGAAATAAATCTTTTGCCCTAAGTGTGGTATCTGGTGTGCTATATCTCTCATACGTTTTCTTTAGCTGAATGTCTTATTATTTCAAACCCAACACACTAAACAAAACAAAACAAACAAACAAAGAAAACATTGTTCCCCTCCATACTTCCTGCATTAGGACCTCCATCAATATCCCCCCTTATGCATCTAGTGAATATCCTACACACCCAGTTACCCAAGTCTTATTAATGGCCTTTCGCCCCACAGAAATGCAACGTGACACTGACTCCTATTAATTCTATTTCCTTATTTTTTCCCCTTATTTTTGCCATATATTCCATTTCTCCGTGTCTTTACTTGCAGCCTTTCCTATTTGTGTCTTTCCTGTATTACCATGAAAACATACCTACTGGACTCATTGCCCTTACAATCAGTTCTTATATCATTGACAGATCAATCTTTCATCTTTCTAAAATTTAGATTCTAGTGTGACCATATAACCTATTTCAAAACCCTTTACTGTCACCTCCCACGATTGTTAACTTCAGGGTGAAATCAAATCCCCTTAGTAGACAGTGGGAGAATTTTCTTTCTAGGAACCCTGGTTTCTGCTTCTGCCAATAGTAGGGACTCATAACCATCCTCCATTTAACTAATTCATTGCATTAACCTAATCAATATACCCATAGTCAAGGAAAAAGCTTTTGTCTTAGAGCCAAAGACTGGTGAAAGAATACATTTACGTGACTTAAGAAAAATTGAAACCTTGAATGTATATTTCATATACTTTTCCAATTAACTATCCAATAGTCCTAACTGTCTTACATAAGAAGGCTTCTAATGTATATTTAGTTTGTCAAATTAACTCTATGCTCATCTCTTAGTACATATTGATTCCTTGGTTTAGAATATATCCCTTCCATGTGTCTGCCCTTCCCCTGTTCTCTACTCCTCATTCTTTGTAAGTGAGCTCAGTCATTCTCTTCCACCAGAGGGACCAGTCTTGTCATCAAGTTATGTTGCCTCTTACTGTTTATAGAAGACAATTCTATAGATTCTTTTCTTAAAATTAATTTTTATTGCAATATAGTTGATTTACAATGTGTGTTACTTTCTGCTGTACAGCAAAGTGAATCAGTTATACATGTGCATATACACACTCTTTTTTAGATTCTATTCCCATATACATCATTACAGAGTATTGAGTAGAGTCCCCTGTGCTATACAGTAGGTTCTTATTAGTTATCTATTTTATATAGAGTAATGTGTATATGTCAATCCCAATACCCCAATTTATCCTTCCTCTTTCTTTCCCCCTTGGTAACCTTAAATTTGTCTTCTACATCTGTGACTCTGTTTCTGTTTTGTAAATAAGGTCATTTGTACCATGTTTTAGATTCTACATATAAGCGATCTCATATATTTGTCTTTGTCTGACTTACTTCATTCAGTATGACAATCTCTGTGTCCATCCATATTGCTGCAAATGGCATTATTTCTTATTTGAGAAACATTTTAAGAGCAACCAGTCTTTCTAAATGTGTATACGGAGTTTCTAGATTAATCCATTCTCCCTATGAAGTCAGTAACTGAGTGTCCAGCAGAGTTTGGTAGCAGAGACAAGCCAGTCTTTAACACTCCTAAGTAGCAAAAGGATGTACTCATCCTTAATGCGCTGATTCAGTCTTCCTAAGTGGAAACAATTAACTTGATCCTGGGCCAGGATTGTGAATTGTGAAGCTCTTTTTCACAAAAGAACTTAATAGTCATCTATCTCAACCTACTTGTACAGTATTACCAATGATCTGCTTTTCAGGCTGTGCCAAGGTGTCCTCAAAGACAACAAATTCCTCTATTCTAAAATAATTCTTGGTTGTAACTTTTCAAGGTCCCATAAAGCGTTTATTCCTTCTGGGAATTAAATATGAAACCATTACATTGAAATAATAGCTTATACTTATTTAGGTTTTACTGCTTATTGGGCACTAGTATAAGTGGTTGACACAAGTTAACTTTGTTCAAGAGCGAAACTTAACGAGATAGAAGCAAAAACAAAATAAAATAAAACTCAAACTCTAACTGTACTCTCTGTTTTCATTGTCTCCTTAAATCCACTAAGTGGGTAATTTGTGACCCTTCCCTGGAAGGCATGTTGTCTAAGTCCTATGCATATTTTTTTAATCACTCTTAGGAAATGCAAATCCTGCAGTAACTTTTAGCCTCAGGAATAGTCTCAATTTAGTAATTAAAATGCTCATCCCTGTTTCATACTTGTCTTAGTCCACACGGGCTGCTATAACAAACTACCATAGTCTTGGAGGCTTATAAACAACAGAATTGTGTTTATCACAGTTCTGGAAGATGGCAAGTCGAAGGTCATGGCGTCAGCAGATTCGTTGTCCAGTGAGAGCCTGCTTCCTGGTTCATAGATGGCTGTCTTTGCATTGTGTTCTCACATGGCAGAAGGGGCAAGAGAGTTCTCTGCAGTCTTTTTTATAAGGACCCTAATTCTATTCATGAGAGTGCTACCTTCATGACCTAATCACCTCTCAAAGGCTCTCACTTCTAAAATCATCTCATTGGGGATTAGATTTCAACATACAAATTTTGGGACACAAGCATCCAATCTACAGCTGTAATCAAAACACCAAATTTCATTGAGAGTTAACCCTCCCCTCCGTCAGCGTTAGTATGAGAAGTCCACATTGTTATAGATGGTAAGGCCAGCCTCCCCTCTCTTCCCCACCTGATACCCCTTCTTCTCTCTCCTCCTTCTCCCCTCCACTCCAGCTTCTTAGTCATATATCTGAGACTTTCTTTCCAGCCTGCAGTATAGTAAGTCTGGCATAGGAGAAGGAATTAGGATATTTCTCACTTGTGAGGCACAACTGTGTACTACAGTTGGTATTCTCTGAGGAGGAAGAGATTCTGGTCAGTCTCCTTTAAATGCATTTTCTGGTCATTTCTCCATCATGCACACATCTGGCCATGAGAATCATGAATCTCCATCCTCCATTTCTGCCTTGACCCTGTTGGAAGTAGCTTCCTGTTCTTTAGACTTCTTAGGGATAAGTGTTTGACAGTGCCTTCATAGAACCTTCCAAAATCCAGTAGCAGGTATCAAACATGCTGAATGGTTTCTGTGAAGTCCCTCTCATTTTTCCCCCTTCATCCTAGGCTTTCCAAAGAATGCATGGTGGCCTAGCACCTTATCTTGACACTTATATATTAGCAAGGATCCGTTTGACCTACCTGTGAACTAAGTCAATATAAAATTATAGTTAAGAGTCAAAGATCATATGATATCGCTTATATGTGGAATCTCAAAAAATGGTACAGATGAACCTATAAACAAAACAGAAATAGAGTCACAGATGTAGAAAACAAACTTATGGTTACCAAGGGGGGAAGGCGGGGTGGGGGGGCTAAATTGGGAGATTGGAATTGACATATACACACTACCGTATATAAAATAGATAACTAATAAGGACCTACTGTATAGCACAAGGAACTCTACACAGTACTCTGTAATGACCTATATGGGAATAGAATCTAAAAAAGAGTGGATATATGTATATGCATAACTGATTCACTTTGCTGTACAGCTGAAGCTAACACAACATTGTAAATCACTATACTCCAACAAAAGTTAATCTAATAAAAGAGAGTTCAAAGTTCACAGAGAACTGGATTTGAGTCTTTGTTCCATAATTTATGAGCTATGTGATCTTTGGCAAGTTATTGGACCTCTCTGTCACTTTTTCTTTCCCAATGGTAAAATCAAATAATCAGTCATAGGACCTACTATTTCGTAGCATTGATGAGAAGGGTAAATTATATAATTCAGGTAAAAAGCCATAGCATTCAATTTATATTAGCTGTCAATAAAGATCACCAAGCTAATTATTACTATTAGGCGTCCAGTCTCAGGAGTGTAGGCTGCACTCCTTAGCAGTTAGCATCATGTTAAGGCAGTTATTAAGCTTTCAGTCAGGCGGCAGTGTCAGGCAACTGGCACAGTTGCTATAGTGAAATGCAGGGAATACATGCACAGATGTGAATCTGAATACCACACATCCTGTTACACCTCTCCCCCAAATATTCACATCTTCACATTTTTTTTTTTCCTGACCTGAAGAGGACATACACGCTGTTTCTTTCCTTAAGTCTTGCTTCCAAAATTAGTCAAAGAGAGACAAAAGTTGGTTTACCCAAAGAGTTAAAAAAATAAATATAGGCCCTTTCTATGCTTCTCTTTTTGTTTCTAGCAGCCCAATTTAAAGGTCTGGATTTCCAGATAATACACCAAAGAAATTGTGTGTTCTCTGTGATGTATGGTAATATTTTTTTCTCAAGAAGTCTACATAGGTCTGTAAAGAGTATGTTGCTTCAAGATGAATTCCTTTGACTCATTATTTGATAATATTCAGAAATTTAACATTGACTGTGGAGTCAAATTCTTGTTATTTTATCTAAGTAAGCCCTGAGACTTGCATTTGTATGAAACCTGTTATCTGTTTTCTTATGTGATTTTTAGTTCTTGGTGTTGTGGAAGAGCCAGAGAGGTCTCTGAAGCAGGTCACTTGAGATGGTATAAACTTTTTAGCACTGTGCAGTACAAGGCATTCTACTTGACATAGTTATGAAAAGAGAGTTCCTTTACATCTTTGCTCCCTGAAAGGTTTATTTTAATTAAAATACACCTTCTGAGTGTAGAAATCATGGGGGGATGTAGAGAGTCTATCTGGCAATGTTTGGTAACTAAGACCTGTATTGGTAGCTATTATTGATTACAAGTCCACTATTTGACACTTTCCAGATTATCTCATGTAATCTTCACCACAATCCTATGAGGAAAATAGTATTATCCCTTTTCTATAGTAGAGGAAACCAAGAAATGTCCCACAGCTAGTTTGTGGCTGAGTTAGTATTTGAAGCCTACTAGGTCTGTTTAGACTGTCTTCCAAATCTGCAACTTCCTTGTTAGTGGTGTATTTGCTTCCTGTTGCTGTTGTAACAAATGTAGCTTAAACAACAATAATTTATTGCCTTACAGTTCTGGAGGTCAGAAAACTGAAGTAGCTCTCATTCTGCTAAAAATCAGAGCCTCACATCCTCCAGAAACCCTGGGGAGAGTCTGTTCCTTCTGCTTTCTAGTTTCTGGTGACTGTGAGCAATCCTGGGCTTGTGGCTGCATGACTCCAATCTCTGCTTCCTTCTTCATATCACCTGTCAAATCTTCTACTGCTTTGCTCTTACAAGGACACTTGTCAATGGATTTAGAGTCCACTTGGATAATTCAGGATATGTTCATCTCAAAATCATTAATAAGCCCCATTTTTCTGGCCACATTAAAGTAATATTCACAGGTTCCATGGATTAGGATGTGGACATGTCTTTTGGGGGACACCATTCAACCTACTATCTTCAGCAATTCCATAAATGATTTACATATAGAGTGTTTTAAAATCCACCCTCCATCTCTGTCTTGCCAATGTCATTAAGCTTTGGAATTCAAAGGGCAATTTTCTGCTGACATCCCTGGAAAACCCCATCATTTCAGTGATAAGTCCTCTGTTAATGGGGTTGACCCAAATCTTGCCCAGTGTCAAGAGATTTCAGGTGCCTCATGAATGACTGCCCATTCCTCTAAGGACTTAATGTGGCACTGCCTAAATTTCTTTCTTCTCTCTGGTGCATTCTGCTCTTTTTGATGTAGGAGCCTGGAAGAAATGTGAAGCAGTCTCCCTCCCCTATCCCAGCAAGTTTGCCAGGTTTTGAGTTCTGAGTTTTAAATGCTTTATTTCAGGAGCTTAACAAATCTTAGCGTAGAGCCAAATGTAGAAGTTGCCAGGCACTGGGACTGTGGCTTCCATCCAGTATGCTGTTTTTTAAAAAGGCACTTGCTGTGAAAAATTGCAATGGTTTAATCCAGAGAGGAGAGAGGCTTGGGAAAGTTTTCCAAAAGGTGATGAAACTGGAGATTTTAAGGTGCAAGTGTGAGCATGTGTCTGAGTGAATGTGTGTGTACATTTCACCAGCAAGTGTCAGAGGAGGTTGGATCTATGCCATTGCTAACATTTCAGGTTTCTAGGTCTTTACCCATAAATATTAAATCTGAATTTTTGGGAATAGGTTATAAGGCTCTGAGTATTTAGCAGTTTTACAAGATGTCACAGTATAATTTGACACATACCACTCTGGGATGAAAAGAGCAAGGTCATGAGCTCTGAGGGAAAGTCCAAGATGTGGGAAGCAGAATAACTGATTTGTGGACACCAAATTCCCTCTTACTATGCCATTTATTTTTGTATTGCATATATAGCTTTTGTTTTCTGAATGTTATGATATTTTGACATCCTAAAAAACCTTTCTGGCTGGGGAGACACTGCCCCTCCTGGGGCTAGACAGTTCTTAGAGATAGCAAAGGGTTTAGCTGGAGCATGTCTGTTCAAAGAAAGGAATCTTAATCATCCCAGGGCCAGGTACCAGAAAACTAGAGACTACATCTATAGCCCAAATCCTGCTGAAGTTATTCAAACTAGCCAATTCTAAACTCTTTACCCTGGACTGCTTTGCCTTTTCCTCAGAAACCCCAGTGAATGGCATGACCTAAGAACTACTCCCAACTCCTGTCTTCTGCTTCCTGACCACCCTGGTGCTTTCCTGTGTGGCCCCAAATGGCGGGCATGCCATGATTCTTGACTCTAGGACCTGTAAGTATAATAAGTTTTGTTTCTTTCCTGAGCTCCTTCTGTGTCTTCTCTTGTAGCTGAACCTGACTGAGCGTCACATGAAAGAATACAAAACAATTTTCAAGGGAGCAAACTTTTTCTTCTATTTTTTCAAACTTGATTTATATTGGAAGATGATCAAATGTAGATAACAGAACTTAAATACTGAGTGGAGATTTCTGGCTCAGTGTGGCTAGTTTCTGATGTCATGAGAGTCAGAATCCTCTTGGCACTTTTCCTTCTGTGGCTTCCCTGGGCAGATACAGCTACTTTTTCACGGGTCTGCAGGTTTAGTCCTCCCCACTTTCAGATCCAATTTTATGCTGCCAAAAAGCAAGGAGTGCTACTGGCATACTTGGCTTTAACATTGATATCATGCCATGATGGGGGCCATAAACAAATTCACGCTCACCTGCCTGATCTTTGGCTTCCCTTAGCCTCAGATTCCTTCTTGTTCTTTGAACAGAGGTCCACTTACAGACCTGGGCTGCAGAGCCTCTTGCTGGTACATACCCGAATGTCATTGTACATTCATAAAGCCAACGGGAAAAATGCTAATTAAGCCACTCGGCTACTTACAAGCCATGTACCCACAGACAGATTATCCAGCCCTTCCACCTTCATATCTAAAAGGGAGATTGTATAATGTCATGGTGAAGAGTGGAAGAACCAGTGCATGTGAAGTGTTTATTATAAAGACTGGCTCACATAGGTGTTCAATAATTGTCAACTATTATTTTTGTTGTGGTCATTGTTATTCATTGGCCCGAGGTAGCCGAGGTGTAAGAGGGGAAGCTGAGTGGAAACATTTTATGATTCCAACACCCATGCTCTTCAGAGAGGAGAAATGGGGCTACCACCGCCCCTGCCCCCCACTGCAAACCAAACTCTGATTGTGGTAGTTGCCTGTCTGTGAGGCACGAACATCATGAGAACAAATGTCTATTTGGTGCACTGATGGATTCCTAAGTGCGTAATGTGGCAGGAAGCATAGCCTGTAGATGCTGTGGATTAACAGGAATCTCACATACCTGGCTTTAAATAACTACCATCATTTTAATTTTCCTTCTTTACTTTAGCTAACATTAAATATTTTGTCAAGTAAAATGCTAGTGGTTGTCATTTAATTCATGTCATCCATCTTCTTTACAGAAGAAAAAAAAAAGGCAGTGCTATTAAAATGCCTTTAACTAAAAGGTTCTTCAAGTTTATGTTCCCTGAGACAGAAATGGTTGAAATCTTTCAAAGAAACACATAATGAAAGAAAAAAAAATACACGAATGCATTTATTACACTCCAATCCTAGGAGAACTATTGAAATCAGCTCTAAATTGAACAATGATTTTGCAGTGCTTTGAAAATTCTTCTGGGGGAAAATCTACAGAATTTTCTCTCAGTAAAGAATGAGGGTGCACACTTTTTTAAAAATTCCATATTAAACAGCTTATTAATGTTTCATCGTAGCAAATTTTTTCCAAAGCAATTTAATGTATTCAAGATATCTCATGATGCAGAAATGTCTTTTCTTTTAGTAAAGAATGAAAGTTAATATCTAGCAACTGATGACTAGTGCCAAAAATTATCAGAAGGATAGAACAATAATCATCATTCTTTTCCTGCAAAACCATTTGGAGGAAAATGATAATGTGCTTAATGCCTCTAGAATTTCAAATAAATGAAAGTTTATAGTTTATTACTTCCACCTAAGAAATGCATGCAATGAGATGTAGAAGGATTTGAATCACTGTCTTCTGAAGTTAAAGACTTTGCTTTTCATTGGTGGATGGGGGAAAAGATGGGCAAGGCCAGGTATGGACCCACCTTTCCTTCTACATTGGAGCGTGGCCTCCCCTCATTACCACTAGAAAACACGAGCCTGCCATTTTGGTAGAAACTTTGTCAAAGCTTGCCAATCCAGGATGGCTCAAGAGATGAAACGTCATGTAGATCTGGCACAGGCAAAGGACACCTGTTTCTGAGCTAAGTCAATTAAACAAGTTTCCATATTTACCTTCTTTCTTAGAGGTCCTGCTCCAGCCTCAAGTCAGAAGCTGCCCCTGTGAACCCCTGTGAATCTCAGGGCTGGGGTTTTCTTAATATCTCTATCCTGTCTCCAGGCTCCCACCAAACTGCCCTTGCTGTGTGGCAGGTCTTACGCTGGAGAAATTCTCCTGACCCCTTTTCGACTTTTATCATTGGTGCTGGATTCTGCATCCAAGAGAGTTTCTTGGTCTCCCTCTTGGGTCGATGGATGCCCTTAGTTTCTACCCTCTCCAAAAGTAATGCATCTTTTTCTGGGCTTGGGAGTGGAAACATTTTCTGCCCCTCTCACACTGGCTCAGGGCTTTGGTTGGTAAGAGAGAAGGGTCTGGGGAAGTAGGCAGGGCTGTGTCCTGTCCTACAGTGGCAGTTATCAGCCGCCTAAGCTGAAGCAGGACTGTCTCTTTGTTATAGTTTTGTAACATCTTTACTAAACAGACTGCACATAGTTAAAGTGTACAGTTTGGTACATTTGACATGTGTATACACCTGTGACACCATCATTACAATCAGGATAGTGAACATACTCACCACCTCTAATATCCTTTTGCAATCTTTCTCTCCACCCTTCCCTGCCCTGCCCTTCTTTAGGCAACCAGAGATCTGCATTCTGTCAATATAGATTAGTTGGCATTTTCTAGCGTTTTCATATACAAAGCATCATATAATATGTACCCTTTAGGGGAGGTGAGTTTTGGCTCTTTTCACTCGGCACAATTATTTTGAGATTCATCCATAATGTATCAATACTTCACTCATTTTTATTGCCGAGTATTATAGGCAATAATATACTGCAATCTGTACACCCATTCACCTACTGAATGGATATGCTACAATCTGTACACCCATTCACCTACTGAATGGGTTGTTTCCAGTTTGGGGCCATTACAGTAAAGCTTCTGCTAGCATCCGTGTGCACGGCCACATGCTTTCTTTTCTTTTGGGTTAATGCTTAGGCATGAAATGGCTGTCATATGACAGGAATAGGTTAACCTTTTTAAAAAATCTCCGTCAATCAACTAAACTTCAATAAAACATACATAAATAAAATGTCAATATTCAAAAAACGTTTGAAATACACCCAAACTGCTTTCCAAAGAGGTTGTAGCAATTTACATTTCCACAGGTAGTGTATAGAGTTCTGCTTCCTCCACCTCTGTGACCGGGGGTTAAGCAAAGATTTCTTAGGTACAATACCAAAAGTACAATTCATAAAATAAATTATTGATGAATTGAACTGCATAAAATTAAAACTTCTTCTCTTCAGAAAAACTGGTAAGAGAATGAAAAGTCTCAGACTACAAGATACTTGCAAAGCACGTATTTGATATGATCCTATAGGCGGAATAGTCTATAGATAGATATAGATAATATATGTATATGTATATGTATCCTCTCAAAACTCAATAATAAGAAATAAAACAATCATTTAAAAGATTTGAATAGTTATTTCTTAAAGAAGATTTGAACAGACGCTTTGTCAAAGAAAGTACATGCATGGGAAATAAATACGAATTATGCAAATTAAAACCACGACGGGATACAACCACACATCTATTAGAATGACTGAAATGAAAGGAACCGAATTGTTTCCCCTGTTGTTAACTTTTCAATTGTGAGGTAATTGTAGATTAACTTAAAGTTGTAAGAACTAATGCAGAGAGATCCCCTATACCATTCACCAAGGCCGCCCGCCCCCTGCCCTGCCCTGCACCCCTCCGTAACATCTTGCAAAACGATAGTACATTATCACAAGGAGGAAAGTGATATTGATACAATCCGTAAGCTTTACTTAGACTTCACCGGTGTTGCATGCACTCATTTGTGCATGTATTTAATTCTCTGCAGTTTTATCTCATGTTTAAGTTCATGTGTCCACCACAGTAGGCAAGAGACAGAGATCTCCATCATAAGGGTCTCTGGTGCTACACTTTCACGGGCACAGCCGCTTCCCTCCCTGCCTCCTTCCCTCGCTCTCCTGCCTGTGCTATTTTGTCATTTGTAGTGTTGTTTTTTTTTTTTTAAGTTCTTGTTATCTTCCCACCATCACACTGCGGCTGCCTGAGTCCCCTGAACTTTGTGGTTCAAATTATTGGCAGCACTAAAGGCACTAACAGAGTTGCATAGACAGCTCTTGAGAATTTTTGTTTGTGAAATTGGCAGTGAAAATTGAGGAATGCATGGGAAGTGATATCAAACTTGACAAATTTGCTGTTAATAAGCAGATTTATTTCAAATGTATTAGTCAAAAGACTATACAAAACTAAACATCTAAACTGGTGTCCTATTAGATGTGCTTAATTGAATGAAATATAATTATTTAACATAATTAAATTGCACACGAAACCCCGAGGAACATTACCCCTGTAGCATTTACTTCCCTAGGACATTTGTTTCATTTTCACCTCTCTGGATGAGCACTGCCTGAGTCCCCTTTCTGTCCATCCCAGATTTCCTCTCTTCTATTGTCACATACTCTTTTCATGTCATTTTATTCCCGTATAATTGGCTGCTTCCTTTTTTGCTGTCGCCACATGCGAGCTGTGAGGTCCTTTTCTAATTAGACCTTATCTTCTTTTCTTTGCAGTCCCCCATAAAGAGGCTTTTTCTCTTCCTCCTACCTACATTTTTTTTTTTTTTAATGCGGTACGCGAGCCTCTCACTGTTGTGGCCTCTCCTGTTGCGGAGCACAGGATCCGGACGCGCAGGCTCAGCGGCCATGGCTCATGGGCCCAGCCGCTCTGCAGCATGTGGGATCTTCCTGGACTGGGGCACGAACCCGTGTCCCCTGCATTGGCAGGCGGACTCTCAACCACTGCGCCACCAGGGAAGACCCCTCCTACCTACTTTTGATTTACAAACAAACAAACAAAAAATTAATGCATTTTCTTGGCAGCTTCATTTATATCACTCAGGATATGCTGTCCTTAGACACTGATGCAAATAGTTCTTTTTATCCCTTGATTTCCGAAGCTTATGTCTTCATAAATCCCAACTGGAGGTTTAAGTTCCGAAAACTAGGTCACACCATGTTACCGACAATGTACTTCACTTTGGAGCACTGTCTCACCCCACACTTGCAACTTGAATGCACAGGTATCTGTTTCCTAAGAAATAAAAATATCACTCAGTGATGTGCTTTCCACTTGGCTTAGAATCAAAAGTACCTCACCACCAATTTTCACACTGGTTTATAAACTTTAAAATAACATTTTTATCTTTATATGCAGAAAATAAAGGGCTAATCTCCAGATTTACCTAGTCCAGCAAGCTATACAGTATGAATTAATTTTCAAAACAAATCTGAATTTCTAAAAGTGAAATTAAGTAACATGTAATGACAATTTTTGAAAAACACGGATTCATCCTTCCTCAATTCTCTCATCTGAAAGGGAACAAATCTTCCCTGTCCCATTGATGGAGTGACTTTAAAAATGAAATGAAAAACAAAAGGGAGATGAAAGCATCAGGAAGGTGTTTGCAGTGGATGATATACAAAACTATCATGTTTTGTTGTGATTAGTAATATTTCACTTAATTGTTTCAGAAAGAATCACTGTCATAAATTCCATCTATGCCCTGTGTCTATGGCATGTGTCCATTTACCTTACTAGCCAACATGGGTGATTTCTTTTGTTACTAATACAGGTAACTTATATTGTTACTGGTTGTATTATTTGCTATTAATTACATTAGTCTCTGTTTCTCCAGAGAAACAGAACCAATAGGATGTGTCTATGCACTGTAATTATATATATAAAACTATAATTATATATAATTATATAAATAATTATATAAATAATTATATAAATACACATAATTACAATTATTTACATACTATACTTACATATAATAGGATGTATATATATTATATATTATCTAATGTACTCATATATATATTATATAATGTACTCAATTTTAATGTTTCATTTATATATAGATAGATACAGATAGATACAGTAAGAGATTCAATGTAAGAAATTGGTTCATGCAATTGTGGAGTCTAAAATCTGACGGGGGAGGCCAGCAGTCTGGAGACTCAGGAAAGAGTTGCAGTTCTAGTGCAAAGACAGTCTGCCGCAGAACCAGGAACAGCCGATGTGAAGTCTGAAGGCTCTGTGCTGGCAGAATTCTCTCTTGCTGGGGGATGGAAGCCTTTTGTTCTATTCAGGCCTTCAAGTGATTGGATGAGGCTACCCACATTATAGAAGACAATCTGTTTTACTTAAAGTCCACCAACTTAAATGTAAATCTCATTCCAAAACACCTCACATCCAGAATAATATTTGACCAAATATCTGGGCACTATGGCCCAGCCATGTTGACACATAACATTAACCATGACTCTAATCTTTAGATTCACCTTAAAGGTAAAGTCTCCTGAATTCACTGGCTCAGTGAAACAGGGACAGAACAATCGAACTTGCAAATTTTTGGAAGACTATACTTGGCTCTGGATGTCCACTGGCCATATGTTTTTACCCAGCAATCCATCTTCATCCTGGTAACTATATCAAGCTTCTGTCACCAAGGCTGACCGATGTCACCTTAAATTCAGGCTGATGAATATCAAGTGGGCAATCCATAAATTCCCTGTAATCCATTTACACCTCCCAGGACGTTTGCTACCATGATCGGTTCCTACTCTCAGAGCACACCTGACACCAAATGTGTGTTTGGTTTTCTTTTTGTTTTTCCCACACCAACCACTTCTCTAATCCCAGCTGAGTGTCCTACAATTTGATTCAATTCTGACATCTTCCAACTGGAGTCAGGCACGTTTCACAAGTGAAGGGCTCAGTCCCACAAAACTGCTTCCACTTCAAATACCAGTGGAAAATCCTGGGCCTCCTGTGCTTCTGATCTACTGGCTATAAATCAGGGGTTCCACCCTGCCCCCTCCTCAGTTATAATAATTTGCTAGAACAGCTCACAGAACTCAGGAAAACATTTGCTTTTGTGTTACTGTTTTATTATAAAGGATATAACTCAGGAGCAGCCTAATGGAAGGAATATATAGGGCAAGTTCTGTGGAACGTGGCATGGAGCTCCATACGGTCTTACTTATAGAGTGTCTGGTATGTGCCAGGAATTGTTTTAAGTTCCTGAAGTAGATGGTATGGTTTGTTCACCATCATTTACCTCTTGCCATGCTTCCCTGTAGGCAGAGTACATGTCACTACCCCCTTGATTGGAGTCCTCAGTTTCAGACTTACTTTGGACAATGCAATCCAAAATGAGTGAGCATAAATATACCTTGGCTATGCAGAAGTTTCAAATGCATTTGCATGGATTGTCTGTCCCTTTGGGGCTTCTGCCCTTGCTGATGGGAACATCAAGGCCCACAAGTCTTACTTTTTCAGTGTGGGACTGAAATAAAAAGACATGTGATGCTGAGTCAAGTCCAGCTGAGTCAAAGAGATTCTACTAAGGCCCAACCAACCCACAGCCTTCATATAATTGAGCAGGAAGTAAATGTTTGTTTCACCAGCCACTGATCTGGGAGCCACTATAGAAAAAGTTGACTAATGTAGTGTTAAACCCAGTACTCAATTAAGCTTTATAACAACTCTCTGATGTAGTTTCGATTATTATTACCCACATTTTATAGATGAGACAATTAGCAAACCGAAAAACCAAATAACTGAGAAGTTTATTGGTCCATCAAGCTATTGAGTTGAGGATTGAACTCATGATGGCTGACTCCAGAATCCACCCACTTTATAGCATCTCACTGATTAAACATGAATAGGAATAGGCAACATGACATTTCAATTTTAGCTGAAGAACTATATTCTAATAGAGGTTTTTATAAGTTAAAAATAAGGTGATCATATGTCCCATTTTGCCATGAACAGTACTGGTTTATGCCTGTTATCCCAACAAAATTATTAATAGTTTCTCCTTTCATTCTCAATATATCCCAGTTTGGTAAATTACATATCCACCCTATTTAAAACCCACTTTTTTCCATGATAACATTTTTTTCAATCTCCTTCCACTTCATTCTAGCCTTTACTAATCAATACAATAATCCACATGGAGGACAAGTGGCTGGATACCTTAGGAGAAGCTCTCTCTTATGTGACCTGCATGCCAACGTCACCTATCCCCCTTATGAAATGTTGTTCTTAGTGATCCACTGAGAAATTGTCTCTTTTTTTATTTTAATTTTTTTAATTAATTAATTTACTTTAAAATACCTTTATTGGAGTATAATTGCTTTACATTATTCTGTTAGTTGCTACGGTATAACAGAGTGAATCAGCTATACGTATACATATATCTCCATACCCCATCCCTCTTGCGTCTCCCTCCCACCCACCCTCCCTATTCCACCCCTCCAGGTGGTCACAAAGCACCGAGCTGATTTCCCTGTGCTATGTAGCTGCTTCCCACTAGCTATCTATTTTACATTTGGTAGTGTATATATGTCAATGCCACTCTCTCACTTCGTCCCAGCTTACCCTTCCCCCTCCCCGTGTCCTCAAGTCCATTCTCTACATCTGTGTCTTTATTCCTGTCCTGCCCCTAGGTTCTTCAGAATGATTTTTTTTTTATTCCATATATGTGTATTAGCATATGGTATTTGTTTTTCTCTTTCTGACTTACTTCACTCTGTATGACAGACTCTAGGTCTATCCACCTCACTACAAATAAGTACAACCTAACAACACTTAGGTTGCTTCCATGTCCTGGCTATTGTAAATGGTGCTACAATGAACATTGTGATACATGACTCTTTTTGAATTATGGTTTTCTCAGGGTATATGCCCAGTAGTGGGATTGCTGGGTCATATGATAGTTCTATTTTTAGTATTTTAAGGAAGCTCCATACTGTTCTCCATAGTGGCTGTATCAATTTACATTCCCACCAACAGTGCAAGAGGGTTCCCTTTTCTCCACACCCTCTCTAGCATTTACTGTTTGTAGATTTTTTGATGATGGCCATTCTGACTGGTGTGAGGTGATATCTCATTGTAGTTTTGATTTGCATTTCTCTAACGATTAATGATGTTGAGCATCCTTTCATGTGTTTGTTGGCAACCTGTATGTCTTCTTCGGAGGGATGTCTTTTTAGGTCTTTTGCCCATTTTTCGGTTGTGTTGTTTGTTTTTTTGATATTGAGCTGCATGAGTTGCTTGTAAATTTTGGAGATTAAATGTTTGTCAGTTGCTTCGTTGGAAAATATTTTCTCCCATTCTGAGGGTTGTCTTTTCAACTTGTTTATGGTTTCCTTTGCTTTGCAAAAGCTTTTAAGTTTCATTAGGTCCCATTTGTTTATTTTTGGTTTTATTTCCATTTCTCTAGGAGGTGGGTTGAAAAGGATCATGCTGTGATTTATGTCATAGAGTGTTCTGCCTGTGTTTCCCTCTAAGAGTTTTAGACTGTCTGACCTTACATTTAGGTCTTTAATCTTTGAGTTTATTTTTTTGTATGGTGTTAGGGAGTGTTCTAATTTCATTCTTTTACATGTAGCTGTCCAGCTTTCCCAGCACCACTTATTGAAGAGGTTGTCTTTTCTCCATTGTATCTTCTTGCCTCCTTTATCAAAGATAAGGTGACCATATGTGCGTGGGTTTATCTCTGGACTTTCTATCCTGTTCCATTGATCTATATTTCTGTTTTTGTGCCAGTATCACACTCTCTTGATTACTGTAGCTTTGTAGTATAGTCTGAAGTCAGTCTTGCATTTCTGGGATAAACCTCACTTGATCATGGTGTATGATCCTTTTAATGTGCTGCTGGATTCTGTTTGCTAATATTTTGTTGAGGATTTTTGCATCTATCTTCATCAGTGATATTGGCTTCTAGTTTTCCCTTTTTATAACATCTTTGTCTGATTTTGGTATCAGGGTGATGGTGGCCTCGTAGAATGAGTTTGCGAGTGCTCCTTCCTCTGCTATATTTTGGAAGAGTTTAAGGATAGGTGATAGCTCTTCTCTAAATATTTGATAGAATTTGCCTGTGAAGCATATGGTCCTGGGCTTTTGTTTGTTGGAAGATTTTTAATCACAGTTTCAATTTCAGTGCTTGTGATTGGTCTGTTTATATTTTCTGTTCCTTCCTGGTTCAGTCTCAGAAGGTTGTGCTTTTCTAAGAATTTGTCCATTTCTACCAGGTTTTCCATTTTATTCGCATATAGTCGCTTGTAGTAATCTCTCATGATCCTTTGTATTTCTGCAATGTCAGTTGTTATTTCTCCTTCGTCATTTCTAATTCTCTTGATTTGAGTCTTCTTCCTGTTTTTCTTGATGAGTCTGGCTAATGGTTTATCAATTTTGTTTATCTTCTCAAAGAGCAGCCTTTAGTTTTATTGATTTTCTGATCTGATCTTTATGATTTGTTTCCATCTGCTAACTTTAGGGGTTTTTGTTCTTCTTTCTCTAACTGCTTTAGTGTAAGGTTAGGTTGTTTATTTGAGATATTTCCTGTTTCTTGAGGTAGGATTGTATTGCTATAAACTTCCCTCTTAGAACTACGTTTGCTGCTTCCCATATATTTGGGGCTGCCATGTTTTCACTGTTATTTGTTTCTAGGTATTTTTTTGATTTCCTCTTTGATTTCTTCAGTGATCTCTTGGTTATTTAGCAGTGTATTGTTTAGCCTCCATGCTGTTTGTATTTTTTTACAGTTTTTTTCCTGTAACTGATATGTAGTCTCATTTCGTTGTGGCCAGAAAAGATACTTGATACGATTTCAATTTTCTTAAATTTACCAAGGCTTGATTTGTGACCCAAGATATGATCTATCCTGGGGAATGTTCCATAAGCACTTGAGAAGAAAGTGTATTCTGTAGTTTTTGGATGGAATGTCCTTTAAATATCAGTTAAGTCCCTCTCGGTTAATGTATCATTTAAAGCTTGTGTTTCCTTTTTTATTTTCATTTTGGTTGTTCTGTCCATTGGTGAAAGTGAGGTGTTAGAGTCCACTATTATGATTGTGTTACTGTCAATTTCCCCTTTTATGGCTGTTATCATTTGCCTTATGTATTGAGGTGCTCTTGTGTTGGGTGCATAAATATTTACAATTGTTATATCTTCTTCTTGGATTGATCCCTTGATCATTATTTAGTGTCCTTCTTTGAATCTTGTAATGGTCTTTATTTTAGAGTCTATTTTGTTTGATATGATAGTTGCTACTCCTGCTTTCTTTTGTTTCCATTTGCATGGAATATCTTTTTCCATCCTCTCACTTTCAGTCTGTATGTGTCCCTAGGTCTGAGGTGGGTCTCTTGTACACAGCATATATACGGGTCTTGTTTTTGTAACCATTCAGCCAGTCTATGTCTTTTGGTTAGAGCATTTAATCCATTTACCTTTACGGTAATTATCGATATGTATTTTCCTATTACCATTTTCTTAATTGTTTTGGGTTTGTTATTGTAGGTCTTTTCCTCCTTTTGTGTTTCCTGCCTAGAGAAGTTCCTTTAGCATTTGTTGTAAAGCTGGTTTGGTGGTGCTGAATTCTGTTAGCTTTTGCTTGTCTGTAAACGTTTTAATTTCTCCATCAAATCTGAATGAGATCCTTGCTGGGTAGAGTAATGTTGGTTGTAGATTTTTCCCTTTTATCACTTTAAGTCTGTCTTGCCAGTCCCTTCTGGGTTGCAGGGTTTCCTCTGAAAGATCGGCTGTTGACCTTATGGGGATTGCCTTGTATGTTATTTGTTGCTTTTTCCTTGCTGCTTTTAATAGTTTTTCTTTGTATTTAATTTTTGATAATTTTATTAATATGTCTTGACATGTTTCTCCTTTGATTTATCCTGTATAGGACCCTCTGCACTTCCTGGACTTGATTGACTATTTCCTTTCCCATATTAGCGAAGTTTTCAACAGTAATCTCTTCAAATATTTTCTCAGTCCCTTTCTTTTTCTCTTCTTCTTCTGAGATCCCTATAATTTGAATGTTGTCCCAGACGTCTCTGAGAATGTCCTTAATTCTTTTCATTCTTTCTTGACTTTGCTCTGCAGTAATTATTTCCACAATTTAATTTCCAGGTCATTATCTGTTTTTCTGCCTCAGTTTGATTTCTTCTTGAGAATTTTTAATTTCATTTATGGTGTTGTTCATCATTGTGTGTTTGCTCTTTCGTTCTTCTAGGTCCTTGTTAAATGTTTCTTATATTTTCTCCATTCTCTTTCCAAGATTTTGGATCATCTTTACTATCATTACTCTGAATTCTTTTTCAGGTAGGCTGCCTATTTCCTCCTCATTTGTTTCATCTGGTGGGTTTTTACCTTGGTTTTTCATTTGCTGTGTATTTCTCTATCTTCTCATTTTGCTTAACTTACTGTGTTTGGGGTCTCCTTTTCAAAGCTGCAGGTTCATAGTTCCCTTTGTTTTTGGTGTCTGCCCCCAGTGGGTAAGGATGGTTCAGTGCATTGTGTTAGCTTCCTGGTGGAAGGGACTGGTGCCTGCTCCTGGTTGATGAGGCTGGATCTTGTCTTTCTGGTGGGCAGGACCACATTTGTTGTGTTTTGGGGTGTCTGTAAACTTAGTATGTTTTTAGGCAGCCTCTCTGCTAATGGGTGAGGTTGTGTTCCTGTCTTTCTCATTGTTTGCCATGGGTTGTCCAGCACTGGAGCTTGCTGGTCGTTCAGTGGAGCTACGTCTTAGTGTTGAGATGGAGATCTCTGGGAGAACTCTTGCCAAGTGATATTACGTGGGGCTAGGAGGTCTCTGATGGTCCAATGTCCTGAACTCATCTCTCTCACCTCAGAGGCTCAGGCCTGACCACCAGCTGGAGCACCAAGGCCCTGTCAGCTACTTGGCAGTGAATGTGGTGGTCTCCATTCTGAAGTCAGATTATGAGAGTCTACAATAGCCATTCAGCTAGATCAGGCAGACTTTGGGAGCACTTTGTCTACAAGGCTGTCTCCAGCAGCTGGTAGCTAAGAGTACATCTCTGCATGTGCTGCCAGAATCTTCAACGTTTATATAGACGTCTTCACTGGGTTCAGTCACGGATTCGGTACAGATGGTTTCAAGAACATCTTAGTCTCTCAAAGCGGTGTGCCTGAAACAGCTCCTAAGCCTGAGGGTCTATAAGCTGCAGGAAGATGAGACCGCCCAGGGCAGCCTGAAAGTCGTGATTCTTGCCACGAATCCTGCTGCTGCCATCGTGGAATCTGCCTTCCCCCGCCAAGCCCAAAGATGGGTCTGGTTTATCATCGTAATACCAAAGATCACTTGTGTTCTCTGCTCTTGAGTTAAGGATCAGCCAAATTGCAGATAACACGTTAGCAAAATTTAAGGAAACATGCATGGACAAATGCTCTAAGAAAAGGAAATGCAGGTCATTATTACATAGCCCTATTAGTAGGTAAAGACAAATTGAATGGTAGCAGTACTTAACAGAACCAAACTCCTGCAGAACGAGGAGCTAATGCTGGGCCCCATTCCCTCAGTACTGTTCCCTCCTACACATACTTAACTCCAATTTATTCCCCTTTTAAGGAGAATTGTAGATTTACACTAGAACACCTATGATAAATTCTAAGACTCCTCTAAAACACATTCTCCAACTTATGGGAATCACTGAAATTTTAATTTTAAAAGCCAGATAGTATTTCATTTTTGCACTGTGTATGATTCCACAACACCCCCGTTTCACATGGTGCCATTTATAAAAGGCAATTACAATACAGCCCTGAGGCTATGATAATTTGAACCCTTATTATGTCAGAAGGTTTCATATTAATATTTTTTTTGGAGCAGTGGAGATCTTTAAAAAAAATACTGCATCCTGCCTTGCCTTCTTACATTTATGTCATGCACTGCAGTTATGGATATAACTGTTGTCAGCCACTGACAAAAAGCACAGAGACCAGATTTATTGCTCTTGGCTGTTAGTGAATTTTCTGGTTCTGTTTGTCTGCAAGTTCCCTTATTTGTCCTCATTTTTTAAAAGAAATATTTTTACTAGATAAAAATTATAGGCCATGGAATTTTTTCCCATCACTTTAAAGATATCATTCCATAGTAGCCCCTAAGTCAGCTGACAGTTCCACTGCTATTCCTTGGAAAGTAATGCATGTTTTTCCTATAGTTACTTTTAAAATTTTGTTTTTATCTTTGATTTTCTGCAATTTCACTAAAATGAGGGTGTATTTTTCTTTTTCCTGCTTAAAGTTTGACAGGTTCTTTGCACTGTGAATTTTTCACTTTCAATAGATCTGAAAAGTTCTCATCCATTATCTATTTTATTATTGGCCCTGCCTCTTTCTTTTTCCCTTTTCTTTATGGATTTCTTATTAAAAATATTAAAACATTTATATCTATCCTTTATGTCTTTCAACTTCAACTTCACTTTGTATTTTCTCTCATTTTGATTCTTTAGGCTGTACTCTGTATAATTTCCAGTTCATTAACTTTTTTGTCAGCTGTGTCCAATTTTCTATTAACTGCATGCATGGAGAGGTTTTTTTGAATATTCATTATGAAAATGTTCATACATATACAAAAGCATAAAAATCACAAAATAAATCGGATATGCCTATTTTTCAATAATTGTCAATACATGGACAATGTTATATATATATATATTTTTTTTTTTTTTTTGCGGTACGCGGGCCTCTCACTGTTGTGGCCTCTCCCGTTGTGGAGCACAGGTTCCAGACGCACAGGCTCAGCGGCCATGGCTCACGGGCCTAGCCGCTCCACGGCATGTGGGATCTTCCCAGACCGGGGCATGAACCCGTGTCCCCTGTATTGACAGGCGGACTCTCAACCACTGCACCACCAGGGAAGTCCAGACAATGCTATTTTAAGTGTTTTCTCCATCCCCTTTATTATGCAGTTACTTTTAAATTTCAGCTATTTTTTTATTCACAGACAGTGTATTCCCTTCTTTTTCAAATTTACCCTGTCATCTTTTATAGCTTTATGTTTTCTACTAATATTTTCAAGTCATATTCTCTCTTTACTAGGTTGCTTCCTTGTTCTCTCAATGATAAGGTATCATGGTAATTTCTTACTACCTATCTGATATTTTTAAGATTAAAGAATTACGTTACATTCTTTATATTTAGTACTTTTCAACAGGAGGTTTGGTCCAGACTGCCTAATTCACCACAGCTGAATTCAGAAGAGGGAGAGATTATTTTTAGTCATTTACACAGAGGTTAACAAATTCTAACCCAAAAGAGCCTCAAGATACTTTTTATTTTCTTTCATGTCTCACTCACTCTCACCCTTGAAAATAGAATGCGTAAGGACTTTATGTTTAAAATACTGTGAGATAACATATTCCAAAGGACTGCATTGTCCAGTGTTATTTGGAATTTTTTTATAGAGAGGTAAAAAGAAAAAGCCAGGTTTTTAGTATAACATTTTCTTAGATTTGGGTTATTTCCTGGTAATAAGCAGCTCAGTATCTAGAATGTTATGAAATATATGTACTTAGCAGAGTAGTTTTGCTATATTTAGTAGTTATTGCTGTTTTTATTTTAAAATTCACTGAAACTAACACAACATTGTAAATCAACTATACTCTAATAAAAATTAATTTTAAAAATTAAATAATCAAATCATTGAATATGAACCTGTATTTGTCAGTAGGCATAGTACATTGTAAATTGTTTGACATTTTTACAATGTCAAACATAAAAATGTTTGACATTTTTAAACAATACTTTCAGTATCAAATCTCCTCTTAGTTTCAAGTTATAATTATATTAAAAATATGTAATTGATTTTTCTAGAAAGTGTAAGCACATAAAGGAGAGTGTTAACATTTGTTTAGTGCCTAATGCATTCAATACCTTTCACGTTTTGATCTGACTCTGATGAATTGCCTGAAGTGTTCTCTTTAAAATAAAATAGTCATAGGAAAATAATTCCATAATCTATTAGCAAACAACTTACAGCTATGGGAGACAGGAAATAACGCTTATGCATCATTTTTGCCACTCCTAGCCTACTACATGCCATAAAGACTGTCAGGTACTTAACATGTTAGTCCTTGTATCATGTCAACAGGTGAATATCTCCCTTGCCAACCCTTGTTGCCACAAGTTGCTTTCACCTATGTCACACAACTTGTAAGTGATAATGTGGAATTTTATCGTTTTACACCAAAGGGTGTCTCAGTTAGGGCTTGCATTCAGCTGCAAGGGAGAATCCAATTAACTTATGACTTATTAACTTATATTAGGAGCATTCTTTTTTCTAGTATAACAATAAATCCAGTGGCAGAGGCTGTTAGTATGGGTTTGGGGCTGAGATCTCTTTGATTCTTTACACTTTTCCTCATAGTTGCATGGTAACTATTGCAATTCCCATCATCACATCTGCATTACAGACAGGAGAGAAAACAGTACTTCCACACTAATCCTTGTGCCTCATTCATTTCACAGAAGAAAATCATGTGGCCATACCTAGCTGAAAAAGACTCTAAGAAGAGAATTTTCTAGGTTACCGGTCTCAAGAGTTGAGAAAGCCAATCTAGAAGGGAATTAGGTGGGTGCTTGAGTGAGCCAACCTACATTTTTATGTCATGAGGCATACATTTTTCCATTAAATCAAACTACCTTACTTAGGCATAATGCTAAAGATCTTAATTTAAGGCAAAAAATTTTCTCTAATGAAAATCAATAACAATAGAATTGTATTTATTTTTTCTTCCAGTTTTATTGAGATATAATTGACATACAGCACTGTGCAATTTTACGGTGTACAGCATAACGATTTGACTGACACATGACAGAGAATGATTATCACAATAAGTTTAACAATGTGAATGTTTCTACCTTCTGGAACTGACTCTTTTGTCTATTGTTCTTTATAGCTTTTGGCTCTACCTTCTCCATACTTAACCCTCTGTTGGCCATGTTTGAAAAGTTTAACACACTTCTCAAAAATCTGGATTATTATAAAATATAGAGAAAGTTATCAGAAGTATATAAAAGAAACATAATTTTAAATGTTAGTTGTGTTTAATGACTCAATTGCCTAGACATATATCAATTTAATTTACATTTCAGAAGTGGCTTTAGGTTTTGGTTAAAATAGGTGTCTAGTTTCTTGTGCAGTATTTTATGAAGCAGAGAGGATGTTTATATCTTAGCAGCTTTCCTGCCACATGGATACACTACCTTTTTATAATAATTGGGGTAATCATAGTTCACGAAGTGGTAAACTTCATGGATAATTTCCAGCCAACTCAGCTTAACTCAGAAAACATTTGTTGAGCCCCTCTTAAGGGTTGATCACTTTTCAAGCTCAGTGGCAATTAGCATGCTCATAAAGGATACGGAAAGCAGCAATTCGTGAAAGATTTCTTGGAAGAGCAAATGTCTAATCTGAATCTTGAAGGATGTGAAGGAAGAAGGAGCAGCATGATTGAAGATATGAAACTTTGTTTAAATGATAAACAGAGGGAACTGATATACCCCACTCAGTTAATGTCTTCCAGAAACACCCTCACAGAAACACCCAGTGATAATGTCTCACCAGACGTCTAAGCATCTTGTGATCCAGTCAAGATGACACATAAAATTAACCATCATAGCAGTTAACTTTATAATATGGAAGAATGATCTGCGATATACGCGTAATGGGAGAAAGCACATCATAGGGGTCAGGTGCTATTATAGAAGCTGCACTGAATGTGCTAAACCAGCAACTAATATAGGGATGTTGTCCTCCATTAACCACAGCACATAAGTCCAGGAAATAAAAGTTAGAAATAGGAATGGCATCTTTCATGTCTATTCTGTAGTTATTTGCCAGAGCTGCCATAACAAAGTACCACAAGCTGGGTGGCTTAAACAATAGAAATTTATTATCTCAAAGTTTTGGAAGTTAGATATCCAAGACCCAGGTGTCTTCAGCGTTGGTTCCTTCTGAGGGCTCTGAGGGAGAATGACTTTTACCCGGCTTCTGGTGCTGTGCTAGCATTTTTTGGTGTTTTTTGCTTGTAGAAGCATCGCTTCAACCTCTGCCTTCATCTTCATATGGTGTCTTTCCGTGTGTGTCTGTGTGTTTCTGTGTTCAAATTTTGCCCTTTTATGAGGACATCAGTCATATTGAATTAGGGTCATTATGTGTAAAGATACACAAAATATCTGCATTGGATACTCCTAATCAACCACTTATAAGAAGAAAGAAGCTAAGTGACTCTGTGTGTGGTACTTTAAAGTATTTTTGTAAGACTAAGGAACATCATGATGTTGGTTGGTTGCTCCTAATGTCCCTGAACAAAGTGGTGAAAGATAAGGATGAGCTCAGGAATTTGAATTTCCAGGACAAGTGCTACCTACATGACCCCAGAGCTTCTAGGTGTTCCCGGAGGACAGTCTTATCTCCTGGAGCCCTCGGACTAAAATTGCTGAATATCAAACACAGAACCTCATCCTGCCACTGGATGAATTACAATGTAAATTGAACTCCCAGCCTCACAGGATACCTACTTTTAAAGTGAGGTCATTGACTGGAAAAGAATAAGATGCTATAAGTCAGGAGGGGATACGTGGGAAGACTCTGATAAAGCTAGGGACATTGAGCCCCTAAATTCATGAGACTTCTTTGTCAGTGGCAAAGCCTTCCCTACAGCCAGGAGAATTGGTTCCCCATCACCAGCAAAAGTGTCTTCCCCACCCACAGTAGTATCCCCCTTCCCACCTATCTGAAGAGATTAACCCTTCATTGCCTGAGTAAACCATAATGACCTCCCCTGAGGCAGCTGCCAGGTAAGAAGGTGCTGAGTCTCCTCAAGACCCACTGCCACCATCCTTCTCTGCTTCTAGGCCTATACTTTGACACAAGTCTAGCAGACTCCTAAAGGTGAGCTACAAAGTATGCTACACTTCAAAAGAAGAGTATTCTGGGCTTCCCTCGTGGCGCAGTGGTTGAGAGTCCACCTGCCGATGCAGGGGACACAGGTTCGTGCCCTGGTCCAGGAGGATCCCACATGCCGCGGAGCGGCTGGGCCCGTGAGCCATGGCTGCTGAGCCTGCGCATCCGGAGCCTTGCTCCGCAACGGGAGAGGCCACAACAGTGAGAGGCCCGCATACCGCAAAAAAAAAAGTATTCTAACTTATACAAGCATAAGTCAGGGAAACGTGTGTTAATGGATATTTAGGGTGTGAGATTTAAACCAACAAGGACCCTGTTGGGCTCCTGGACGTGGAGGTCTTTCTGTCCCCTGTTTCTTCTTTGTAGGGAATAGACTCCAGCCTCTATGATCTCCCCTGAGTTCCAAAGGGCAAACTGCTAATCAAGGAAGGAGCAGCCAAGACACAATAGTGCAGCCCTCGAGCAGGGTCCTGGCTCCACCGCAAGGGATACACATAATATCTTTGAGCTCTTGACAGAACTAAAATCCCCAACAAATAAAAGATGTTAGCATTCTTCATTCCAGATTAAAGGAACCAGAGAAGCTCTTCAAGAGACCACCTGAGCCCAGATTAAAGGAGTGCAGGAACTGCACACACCCTAATCCTTATCAGCAACCCCACTGCCCTTGAACCATTGCTATAAAACTCATCACCAAATCCTCTCAGGTTGGGACACACAGTTTTTCAGGGCACGGGTTCACTGTGCCCCCCTTAGTCTGGCAAAGCAATAAAGCTATTATTTTCTACTTCACCCAAAACTCGTCTCTATGATTCAATTCATCACCGGGGCACAGAGGCTGAGTTTTTGGCATCAGGGTGATGGTAGAAAAAAACATAATGTTGAATTGGTCAGAATTTATTGATATGGGCTCACTAAGCAGAGAGTCTACATTTAATGTTGCAGCTGGGTGAGTTGGAAGGGGCTCTAATAGTTTGGTTGCTTGGCTAAAAATTGACTTAAAAATTGGTCCATTGTGAGCAAATTGGAAATGCCTGCCCTCCCTTGGTTTAGTGTAGAGGAAGGGTTTCAAAGGCTTAGGGAGATTGGAGTGTTAGAGTAGATTTGTCATTTGAGACCTAACCACTCACATGGGAAATTCCAGAAGATATATCTTTCACCAATGCTTTGAGAAATAAATTTGTGAGGGGAACCCCAGCATTCTTGAAGAGACCTATGATTGCTCTTCTCTGTAGACCAGACCTTACTGAAGGAATTCCAGACACTCAGTTGGAAGATCTAAATGTGATGGGAGTAATTGATCCCTAGGATGGCAGGCAGCACTCAACAGCCAAAAGCAGAGTGGATGTAGTTACCTTAAAGGGCAACAGAGTTAAAGCAGAAATTGCAAGAGTCTGACTCACACAGACCTACTGTGTTAGCTAGTTAATCATGGTGTTCCTAAATGTGAAACAGATAGGAAACCTCCTAAATTCTTACTTGATCTGTATTTTTAAAGAGTTCTAGATCAAGTGAATAAAAGTCTAATTCAAATTATAAAAACAGAGAGTCCTGACCCCTCAGTCAATTCCCAGATGTGAGTCAGTATAGATCCAAAACCCCTTCAATGAAGGGAAGACCAGATCCCCTCCAGAAAGGACCCAATACACTACTGAAAATGTATACTGTTGATCTCTCTTCCAGTCTTTCTACAGGAGGAAACTATAGTCTTTTCCCAGAGTAACCGTGTACTGGAGAAAAGGAAATAATCAGATCTTTCAGGGACTACTGGACACAGTTCCTTAACTGAAACTGATTCCAGGACCCCAAAACGTCACTGTGACGCACAAGTCAGTGTAGGGGCTTATGGAGGTCAGGTGATCAATGGAGGTTTCGTTCAGGTCCATCTCCTGGGGTGTCCAGTGGGTCCCCAAACCCATCTGTGGTCATTTCTCCAGTTCCAGAATGCAGAATTGGAATAGGCAGCATACAGAATCCTCCACACCAGTTCCCTGACCTGTGGAGTGAGGGCTATTTCCGTGAGAAAGATCAAATACAAGCCATCAGAATTGCCTCTACCTAGAAAAACAGTAAATCAAAAGCAACCCTGTATCCCTGGAGGGATACAGATGGCAGAGATTAGTGTCATCATCAAGAACCCAAATCTTACTTTTTAAAAATGTCTTTAAATGATCCTCTGTAAAATACAGTAAGTATTTATTACTGAGAAGTCTTAATGAATACATTTTTGTGGAGAAAAACATCTTTACTGATAAATAGGTTACAGTGAAATAAATAGAGTGATAATTTTTAGGGGAATAAAAGTAGAATCTCAGTCTCTCCCCAACCCGCCTCTAGCTCTCTGCTCCTGCCTTCTTACTGGCCACTTTGGATGATGAGGACTTAGTGGGAATGCCAGGCTTTCTTGAGCCTTTAGGGGCATCTGCCTTCCTGGCCAGTGTTACAGGATCCATCTTGGACCCACTGCCCTTGGGAGGAACAGGGGCCTTGGCTTTAGGCCCCTCTCCAGCCCCCTGGGCAGCAACCTCTTTAGGGACCTTGTTCCCCATCTTCTTTTTGGCTGGGGAAGCACAAAAGACAAAAAACTCCAGGGTCTTTTTAAAAATTATTAAATAAAATGGACCCCAAATCACTCCCTTATAAATGTTTCTAAATCTGTCACGTATTGTGATTATCTCAACACAACCTGGTGATAACAGTTTGCAGACAGGCGCTTAGCACAGACAGGCACTTGGCAGGACACTTTGATGTCACTGCTGCAGGCCACTGCCTGCCTTTTGCATTGGCAAATACCTAGAGGAGAGGCCAACGGGGATTCAGGGCTCACCTGCACGCATTTCCCTCACTCTGGTCCTGTGCCCCAAGTGCTGACGACACTCCTTGCTCTCCAATCTTTCCCAGCAGCAGGTTTCTGTTTTTGCTTTTGTTTTTCAATGCAGCTTTTAATTTTTCCAGGGGGAGTATGAGTTGAATACCACCCATGCCATTTTAATTCAAGGGAAAAGCCCTATTAAGTTGTTTTTAATATTTGTTTTTCTATTTCCCTTCACTCACCTTCATTTCCCTTCATGCACCTTCTTGAGGACAGTAATCAAGCTTGCTTTACTTTAAGGTCAATAAATGACTACCTGAAGCTTGATTTTGTGAATAAACGTTTATTGGAATACAGTCACTCATACCTTGACTGTGATTTATGACTGATTTCATTCTACAGTGGCAGAGGCTGTATGACCTGCATTGCCTAAAATATTTACCAACTGCCTCTCGACCAAAAACCTTTGCAGACCTCTATTCTATTTCACCCATATTTTCCTGTAACTCCTGGAATTTTCAGACATTCATGCAGTCATGAATCAAACATTTATTAAAAGCTGCTTATGTACTAGGTACTGAGCAATATTCCCGAGATACAAAGATAAAAGATACAATCTTTTTTATATGTAGTATGTAATGTACTATGCACAATAATTTCTGTTGACTGAGTGTTAAAAGACAGTTCTGAGTGTAGCATTTATTACTTTGGGTTGGAAGTGTCGTTAATCTATTATCTGAGGTCTTGGTGTTATTATTATGATTTTATTTCTGATATTCTCAGACAGAGAGGAGGTCTAGAACATTCAGTTTGCTCATATGGTCATTCCAAGTCATGTCCACCACTTCCTCTTATCATCATAATGATCCTTTATTTAAATATATATTTATATGTTTTCACTGAAACAAATACAAATATTTCAAAGGCTGCACATTTTTTTGTTAAATATCATAAAAATATATAAATGCTTTCATATCTGTCTGATTGGTGTTAACAGAATCCATTTTTTTCTTCCAACGTTCGGATTTGAGTTTCTCATCTTACTAATAAACATTCAGATAGCCATTGTGATGAGGTAGAACCTTTCCCTGCTAAAATTGCTTTCATTTGTATGATACATTTCTTCATTTCATAAACTGTTTTAAACTGAGGATATATTATTATCCAAATGATCGATTCTTAATTTTTTGAATCATTTAGTTTCTTTACGCTCTTTAAAGTAAGATTATGCTCTGGAATCTAAACCTGTCTGTAGTCATATCACAAAATAATAATCACTCCCAGATGCACGATGGGACCAACCTGACATTACATAAACTAAAAGCAGGCACAGGTCTCTTGTTTCCTCTGGAAGTATTTTAATCTCTATCACTGTCAACAGGGCTGTCACCTAATAAATACACATAATGGGAGATTCATGAATCACTGTAGCATGAAAAAGTATTTTTGTGGCAGCAGAAATGCAATTAATTGAAGTTTCAGTAATACCCTGGAGGGAAAACAAAACAAAACAAAAAAACCTGAGGTGACATTTCTCAGGCAAGCCTACATATGTGTGCAATTCTCCATCTTTTCTATCTCATGCTTAAAATACTTCCCAGAATCCTTAAGAATTTGATCTAAGAGTCTTGCTCTTGATTACCTCTAGACATCTGAATGTTTATTCTTCCTGTCTATAAAGGTAGTACTTTAACTCTTACTGATATGAAATTAATAATACTTAATTTCTATGTATTAAATTTTCTAACAGCAGCATGGGAATTATCTAGAAACTTGGTAGAAATACAGATTCTCAGGCTCTGTGCTGGACCTACTGAATTGGAGTCTGCTCATTTAACAAGATCTGCAGGCACTTGGTAGGCACATTAAAGTTTGCAAAGCCTTGGTTAAGATTTTGAATCTGATGGAGCTTGAAATAATTTCCATCAGTGTTGGGGAGAATTTCTAAGATTCTGTCTCTTTGTGGAGCAGGATAAATGGCTTTGGCAGTGGAGCTAAAGAGTGAGGCACAGGGTGGGCAGTTGAGGATTGGTGGGAAGAACAGAGCATGGCTTGGGTTAGCCAAGGGGCTCTTTACTTTCTCTGGCAAGGGTCCTCTGGTTGAAGAAAATGTCCCCTATTAAGAGAATGCAGGAGATGCGTGCTGATTTCTATGCTGTCCCTTATTGCTCTTTGCAATTTTTGGAGCACTGGCAATTCCAGAAATCCTCCCCAAGCTCCAGGGCACTTCAATCCTAACCATATAAATGTGGTTATGTATTTACTACAGGTTTTACCTCCCCTTCTGGGTGGTCATGTTGCCTGAAGGTAGAACCCGTGTTTTTTCAAATCTCCACATGGCCAAGGATAATAATGTGCACATAGTAGGCCCTAATTAACATATGTCAAAAGACAGAAAAGAGAAATTTTGGAAAGCTAGAAGACTGAAAGACAGGAAGGAAAGAAGGGAGGAAGGAAAGCTCTCACATGTAAGATTAAAATTGGTAAATTTGATCCAGATTAAGAATTGTACAAAAATGTCAATATAACTGATAAAATTCAATAAAAAATACTTAAAACTACAATTTGTTGAGCATTTGCAGTCTATGGTAGCACTATGCTTATATATATATATTATGCCATTTATTCTCTGCACTAATCCTCTGAGGTGGGTATCAGCATGAAAGTCATTTCAAGAGACTGTTAAAGACAGATCCCAGGGCACCACATCCAGACCTTCGGATGTATTCAGTAAATGTTGAATGCGAACCAGGAATCTGCATTTTAGCAAACAGCCAAAGTTATTCTAATGCACCATACTTTGATGGCTCACCTAGACTTTCAACTTCTATTTATATAATATAAGAACCATTAACATTTCTGGCAGCCACATCACAGTTTTCTCATGTTAATTTTGCTGTCAGTCAGAACACAAGTTCTTTCTACACTAATTACTTTCAAGACAGATACTGTCTCCCTCCAGTTTCATATTTGTACACTTCAAACTGAGAGCTGTAATGAATAATTATATATTCATTACTGATCAATTTTATGTGGTTAATCTAGTTCTCAAGAGAAAATGTGTAAGGAAGCAAGAAATGTAGCTGGAACTGAGCCCATGGAAACACCTACAATTAAAAATAAGATATGAGAGGAAGCCTCAGCAAGAAAGCTAACAAAGAGTCAGGAAAGACATCTGGAAGGTTTAACATCTTAGAAACCAATGGAAAGAGGTGTTGAACAGTGTGAAGAGGTAAATGAGGATGAGAACTGACAAATTCCTGCTGGAGTTAAAACATGGACATCACTGAAAATCTTAGGGAGAAAATTTCAAGGGAAGCCAGATTAAATTAAGTCGAGGAATGAATCATTGAAGAAGTGGAGAGAGTGTGTTTGAACTGTTGTGAGAATTTAACAGTTTCAAATTAATTTTTAAAGAGATTTTAACTCTCCCTAATTTTGAACATTTTAATCATATTAAGTGTACTTAATATAAATAATATTAAATGCAATTACACATATAGAAAATGTAAATATATAAAGACAATAATGATTGATATTTTTACCCACAGTAAGAAGGAAATGTTAGTAAAAAAGTAAAGGAAACCGCCACAAAACAATACACTAAACAGTTTTTGTCAAAGACACAGTGTTCATAGAACCAGATTTACCAGCAAAACATCATCCATGAAATAGGCTTGCCATGAGGGGGTCATGCTAAAGGTATTGACCTAAGTCAGGACATGATGCTAACGTATTTTATGGCATATCTGGATATACACAGCCATAAGCACTAAGCAGAAGTTTATAGATTTATTTTCACTTCTCAAAATTGTTCATTTTCCTTTGATCCTTTTTGTGTTTCCCATTGTTCCTTACTCCTAGTGCTGTCAGCACTCTGGCACATAGAACAGGGACACCTTTGAGATAGGACTTTTTTGGTAAAAGTAACAGCTCCTCAGGTAAGATGCCTGGTCTCCCATTGAGTACTCAGCTATATTACTTCTTTCTTAGGAAAGATAGATTTTTTTTTTTTTTTTTTTTTGCTGGGTTCCTTGCATTCCTTGGTTTTCTAACTTTTGCCAGTATCTGGTTCATGATACTGTCCATAGGTCATTTAATTCCTGTGCCAGCCCCAGCTCTGTGTTGAGAATTCCCTTCATCAGATGATGTATAACACATTATTCTATGCTCTGTGGAGCTCTGTAAATTATTTGAAAGAGATGAATGGAAAGAAATAAATTATAAACAACTAGACAAGTGCCACACAGATCTATGAGTCACTCTATCTCCTCACTGTAGTATTCTTTATTCTACACATTTTCTTCATAAGATGGGCACGCACAGTATCTGCTTTATTCCCAAAACACCCATAGCAGATTGTCAGGCAAATACAGGTGCTCAGTTAATATTGATTGAGTAACTAAACCGAGATGTGATTAAAGCAGCTTGGGAGAACCAAAGGCAAGAACAGAGAAGGTGAAATTAGAGATGAGGAGGGCTTTGCCAGGGTGTGAATTGAGGCATTCTAGCAGGTGCTGTGGGTGTAATGGAATGTGAGGATAAAAGGGTCTTGAGTACTTGGGAACAGGAACAAAGCACAAGTGTGGCATGCAGCTGGAACGTGGAATGTGTTTCTTATGGGAGCCTTTGGGAAACCACTTCCAAGTTCTTTCAGGTCATTGATCGAGCTCTGTTCTTCTTGGTTGCAGGACTTAGGTTGTCCTTTCCTTGCTGGTGGTGAGTCAGGGTACAGCATTTTCTCCTAAAGGCTGCCACATTCCCTCTCATGTGTACCATGGACTTCTATCTGGTTCTTGCAAGTGAGTTCCTACATCTCAGAGCCAGTAACAGTGCGTCACATCAAGTACTGCATGTGCTTCAATCGCTCTGAGTTCTCTCTGCTGCATCTCTGACTCCAGCTAGAGAAAGTGCTCTGTTTTTAAGGGCACATGTTGTTCAAGTGGGCCATTTGGATGGGTCATCAGGATGATCTTCCTATTTTAAGGTCTGTAAACTTAATTACACCTGCAAAGTCCCTTTTGACAGGTATCATAACATATTCACAAGTTCCAGAGATTAGGGTACCAACATTTCTGAGGGACTGATAATCTGCCCACTACAGACACAACCAAACGTGAGATGTTAATAGAGTCCACGATAGTTCACGTGGCAATACGTCATTGAGAAACAATGTGCGGAAGTTCACAAGTGCCCTGGGCAGACACTCAACATTAGTTATGTTCCATTTTAGTCTTGCAATAAAAAGAAGGATGTTTTCTACCTTATTTTTTAATTTCTAAAATTCAATTTATGTGTGCTATTTTATATGTCTACATTGTTAGCTTAATGACATTGAAACCAAATTATCTGTAAATGTTAATTCCACCACTTTAAGGAGTGGCTGTCTTCTTTCATTATTTGAGAGTCTTAATTTAAAAAAAAACTTTGAATAATTCAATGTTTAATTCTTATAGTACTATGTGGAAAAGTATAATTGGATAATAAATGATAAGCTTGCTTCCTACCTCCCTCTCTGACTTACACATATTACCTTTAAAATTGACTACAAAAAATGTCTATAAACGATTCACTTATGAAAACAAGGCAGAAATTTGAAAGTAAACAGTGGCATTCTTCATCCAATACACAAGATGAGTTAACATGTAATAGGGGTTTTAGCCATTGTGTTTGAAAAGTAACTGAAACGTATGGCCAACATCCAGTAACATTGTTTAATCGAAATAATAAAATAAATATACAATCAAATCTACATATGGGTAATTATGCAAATATCACCCCACCTACACCAGTGAATTCTTTTTGATGTGGTCATGGTCAGTGAAAATAAAATGAGATGTAAACACTGCCTTACTTACTTCTGCATATTGTCATCCCTACATAGAAAGAAAAGTGACAAAGTTCTTTCTCTTTATGTATTTTGTGGTATAGCTTAGCATGTCAATCACTCTTTCCTTCTTCTCAAATTAATTCTCTCCCTTCCCTGGCTTTTATCTGTATCCTAAGGACATATATTCCCAGGCTTTTTGCCCTCTGGTTTCTAGGTACGTTCAACCAATGAGAAGTGTTTGATGAAGATATGAAGGTGGTGGAAGGGGAGAAGGCAAGGTTTTTCTCCTTTCTTTTTTTTAATTAATTTTTTATTGGAGTATAGTTGCTTTACAGTGTTTTCCTTCTTCTTTCTGCTGTCTTTGGCATCTCCTTTCCAGCTCTGGAAGTCATCAGATAGACTTTCACCAGGTGGTCCTGGTTTCTGGGCTCTGGCATCATCTTCTTTCTTTCTCCCTCTTTTCATACTTAAGATAATGAAACAAACTGTAAGAAAGGTACTAAAATATTCATTTAAAGATAGGCAAAGGGTTTTAAGCAAAGCTAAAATTTGTCATGGGTGCCTGTTTCCACTCCAGAATTATTTAAATTGTGTTGCTATGAGTGATAAAAAAGATGACACTTACTGTAGTTTAGAATGTCTAAAATGTTTTTGATGTCTAGTTTTAGATATTTAATGCCTGGTTTATGGGTTCTCAGTAAGATAGCATAAAAAGATATAAAAAGTTAGCACACAACTTTAGTCTATTACCATTTCAAATGTTCATACCTTAACCCAATGCATACCACTGGAGCATAAGTCTTTTATCTGCTTCCCTATAAATAACTAGACTTTATTTAAAGTCACTTCTATTCACTCAGTCTGTTCAACACAGGAAAGAATCCATGCAGCTGTTGATGAGATTTTATTTCAGGGTATCCTACAGAAGAAAAAAATTGGCAATTAAAAAATCAATGTGTTCATCTCTATTTGATCCCGTGGTTTAGCAATATCTGTGATAGACTAACAAAAGGCATGTTGGAAGTCAGTAGAACATCAAACACCTTTCTTTTCAGTGTGCATTAATTTTTTTCTCAATAAAATGTAGTAGTTTAAATTGTCTAGTCTGGAAATTGTGGTTTGGATACTTAGCAAATTTTTATGAAAATTCACATTTATTTAGGAAGAGCATGTAGTATAGAATATGGTATGGTTGGTTTAAAAATATTACCTATAGAGCTGTGTTTACAGTGAAATATTTTTATATCACTTCAGATGTACTGAGCCTCAAAGGATTTTTGAGCTCAAGAGTACTGGGAATAATGCAAATATAGTGTTCCAGTTTGGGAATGTGTGTACTCACCTTTTAAGATAAACTCCAAAAGTTTCATTGAGTTTATAAGTGACCCTGAAGTAAATACACACAAACACACACAAACACATATTTATTACAAAAATGGATGTATTGGTTTCCTTTGGCTGCTATAGTAAATCACCTAAACTTAGCGGCTTAAAGCAATACAAATTTATTATTTCAGAGTTCTGGAGGTCAGAAGTCTGAAATTAGTCTCACTGGGGCTAAAATAAATGTGTAGGTGGGACTGTGTATGTTTCTGGAGGCTTTGGGGGAGAATATATTTTCTTGCTCTTTCTAGCTTCTAGAGCCTGCCAGCATTCCTTGACTTATGCTGTTTCATCTCAAAGCCAGCAATGGCCATTCATGTCTTTCTCACATTGCATCAACTCTGACACTTTCTCTTCTGCCTCTGTCTTTCATCTTTCAAGGACACTTAACGATTTCATTGGGCTCAAGGGATAATCTAGGATAATCTCTCCAGAGTTAACTGACTAGCAACTTTAATTCCACCTATAACATTAATTCCCCTTTGCATGTAACATGACATATTCACGGGATCCAGGAATTAGAACATGGACATATTTGGGGGCCATCAGTCTGCCTACCTCAATGGGCAACTACCAGTTATCCCCAAATTATCATAATATATACATAGGTGTATATACATATAATATATATTTCAAGATGAAGAAGACTATTTTAGACAAAAATATTTTTCAAATGGTTATAGATATACACTGTCATCTTACTAAATCCTGCCTAAAAACAATTACAAATGTTTACCATATGTATATGCATTGATCTCTAATCTGCTATTTGTTTCTTAAGTAAGGATTATCTTAGGTAAATTTAAATGAATGAGGTTAAATTGTATAACCTTGATTAGATTTCAGGCTTTAATATTCTTTTTTTTTTTTCAGTACATGGGCCTCTCACTGTTGTGGCCTCTCCCGTTGCAGAGCACAGGCTCCGGACGCGCAGGCTCAGCGGCCATGGCTCTCGGGCCCAGCCGCTCTGCGGCATGTGGGATCTTCCCGGACGGGGGCACGAACCTGTGTCCCCTGCATCAGCAGGCGGACTCTCAACCACTGTGCCACCAGGGAAGCCCCAGGCTTTAATATTCTTACTTAGTGTTTAATTATATTGCAAGACCCGGTTATTATTTTAGAATAAACTCAATGTATGATTTCTGCCTCAGTAAACTGTTTCATGTTTATAATATTGTTCTATAATCGTTTTCTAAGACTAAATGTGAGAAGTAAAGGAGAATAATATAAATAAATAGAAAACAACACACAAAACAAATTATAACTGAGTAGTTTTGTACCAAAAATGTTTTTTAAAGCTATCTAAATGCAATATCATAAAAATATAGTAGAAACATCACCCAACATATCTATAATAGCAATCAATGGAAATACACTACACTCACTTATTAAAAGACTTTCAAATTAGAGCAAAAGTCAAAATTCAATTAAAAACTGAATGCAAGAGACAATTCATGATGATGGAAAGCAAAAGGAAGAACAAAGTTATACAATGTGAAAGCCTGTGTCTATGATTGCAACATCTGACAAGGCATAATTCAAGGGAAAAAAATCATTAAGCAAGGCAGAAAAGGCTTATGTAACGCATGTAGTTTGAAATGAAGACCAAAAGCCATGAATATCTAGATGTCAAATAATAAAGCACTGATAGCCAAACTATTGAAGAACAAGGGAGAAGAATGGAAAGTGCTTCTAATTTGAGCACTCTCTTCCGTGTCAGTGTTTGCTCTTTCACTCTCTCTGCTTTGCTGTCTGCGTTTTCTTTCCAAAAGCTTGGTTCTGCCAACTGGTGGTATAGGAGACATTTTAAGCTTCTTTTGGGCCAAGTTTCTGAAAATGGGTCTACCACTGTGACTAAATTTAGTGTTTCTTCAATATTGTTGTTCTGCTGTTAAATACCTCATCCTCAGACTCCAGTGTATCTGTTCATGCAATATATTCCTCCTAAATGAGTAGACTACAGAATAAGCAGAAGCTGATAGAATATCATGGAAGACTTCAATTATATGTTCAGTTTGCTTTGATTTGTATTAAGCTCTAAGTCAGCCTATTCACACTTTTAATACTGATTATGCACTTTGTTAAGGGAAAAGAAAGTAATTTTGTCCTAAAGAGAGGTTAAAAAAGAGAGAGAGAAAAAAAAGGAAAGCGTGGGACAAATCCTGAAGGTAAAAGCAGAAGTTATATAGGGTTTGTAGAAGAGAAACCTTGAGAAAAGGGTTTTGTGCATGGTCAGAATTGGCTAAGATTAGAATAAATTTAATTGAGAAGTACATTTTAGTATAAAAAGTGAGCTGTTACAAAATTAGAATTCGGTTTTCTCTCCCTTTTAAGAAGATAATGTCTTCTTGGACTATTAATCTGCTTTTAATAGCAGATTGTAAAATTTCTTTACTCTGTAAGTGATCTCTTGTAACTTTTTGTATTTGCCTTTGAAATATCTTATTTTTACTTTGGTTAAGTGAATAAGTATTGTTTCACAGTGACCTATCATCCTATTTGACCAAGTGTTTTAAAACCTTTTGATATCTTTGACAAACTTTCCCAAATCGGATTTTAAATGGAGGTCTTTTGATCTCTACCTAACTTTGGGACATTTCAGAAGGCCCCTGAAAAACCCCAAACAGAGATATTAAACTAATTAGGCCTTTTGGTATGTTAAATTACATGGGAAGCACTGTCAAATGAGTGATGATAAACCTTCCAAGGTTGTACTATATGGATAAATGTTATTAATATAAATGTTCTAGAAATTATATAAAATTTCTAAAATTCAAATATGTCCTGGTATATAATGTTATCAGTCATAATTTTAGCGATTATTTGTAAATATCATATGTCACAAAATTAACCAAATTTCTTTAACAATTACTTTGTAATCAGGTCTTTAACCATGTTGTTTTGTCTTTGTCATTTATAGACAGTTATTATTTTACTCTGATGATTTTACAAAAATGCTTCATCTTGAACAATATTCATAGAAAGGACTTTTTGACAAGTATGGGTTTCTGATAGCTTTCAGATGATACTACTGAACTGGGTAAGAAATTAAATAATTCTAGTGGAAACCCTGATGGCTTCATAAAACTGTAAATGGAAAATTAAGACCAAAAATTAGTACATAGAGCTGAACAATAATTTTTATAACTTTTTTTTCTGAAATATTACTGGCTTTTAATCTTTGTTTTCCAGATCTAAGTAAACCTTTCCCCATGGTATCTTTACGATATCTCAAGGAGGCACTTGTACCATAATTGAAACTGAAGGTTGTCTTTATACCAGATAAATCCTTTAATATAACACGTTTAATGACCAACATGAAAAAAATCAGATTTCTGCCTTTAATGATCCACTCCCTAATCTTGGAGATCTTTTAAAGAACTGGCATGGTGCTGGAAATTTTTGGCTTAAATATGTACTTGTGATCTTATTAATGCTTTTAGCTATATTACTTGTATTCTGCCTATTTTACAAGATTGTTGTTTCTTGTATTGCCCAATGTGTGACTGAACCACAACAAAAATAATGAAGACTAAGTGACTTGAGATGGTTGATCAAATATATAGCTCTATATAAGATTAAAAATGACGGTAATAGTGTAACTCTAGATATGGGAAGAAGCAACAAGGGAGAATCATTTCCTGGACCAGAACAGACTAGTAAGACAGGTGGTCCAGAGACTTTTACGGCTACAATTAACCAGCTCTGGTGCAGTAATAGCGCATTGAGTGGCTTATCGACAAAATCCTCCCATGACCTAGGAAGGAACCTTCTTAGCAGCATGGGACAAATTGATCATGACATGCTTCCCAAACCTTGGTCAAATTTATAACCAAAAATGGGGACTTATAAACCAAAGAATGTTGTCCACCATCCAGTTCTACAAGTATCCAATCATTAGCCACTGTAGTTGCTGACCTATAGTACACCTTGAAAGGAATTCAGAAAGAAGAACAGGATGAGGCACTCTGTGCTCTGGGAAAATAGTAAAAACAGGCTATATATATATATATGTATATATATATATTACAGAAAAAAAATTTATGAACACAGATTTTGCATCTTCTCTTACATAGAAAAATACCAAAATTATTGACTGAGATACCTGTTTCTCATATCTATCTATCTATCTATCCACACTGGCCTCTCCCCCTAATTCTTTCGAGCAGTCCCTCAGAGCTGAAAGGCTGTCTCCCAGGATATAGTCCTCAGTAAGGTCCCCAGATAAAACTGAAACTCACAGCTCTCAGGTTGTGTGTTTATTTCAGCTGACACACACTTTCTCAGTAGCCTCCCAGCTGCATTTCTGAGAACTCTTTTAGCAATTCTGACTCCATTTTGATTTTCCTTTCACAGTTGTAACTTGGACTTCCTCCGTTAACTGCATCAAAGCCAGCAAACTATATACCATCCAAAGGGAAGAAGTTGATGTTTTTCTGAAGAAAGGTTTATACATATTATCCTTTCTGGCTGTATCATAACACTTTCATTCTTTCATAAAAACATCACCTTATTTTTAGGCAGAAAAGCAAATTTAAAGTAGATAATAGGTTCAAACACATAATTTTTTTGAAACAAATAAGGCTTTGTTTGTAGAATACAAGTGGAGAAATGAACACACCATTTAAATGTTAAATTCCTTGCATTGGACACAATCTAGTTGACATGTTGGTAGGTTTCACAGGCTTCAGATTGCACAATATTTTAGAGCAGGTGAAGGCTACAAGGAGAAAGGACAAGTTTTTCCCACTGGTAGCTGACAATTTTAATTACCGGATAGTATGTGCTATGCATACTGAATATTTTTGTTTTTGTTTAAGTTAATGAGTAGGAAAACAAGAGTCAGTATTCATTTTTAAATCTATGTTCTAATGAAGGTGAATAGTTTCCAATTAGTTTCATGGTAGAATGAGAAAGTGTATTTTAAAAATTATTTTAATTATAAAACACTGTATATTCATGGTATGTATTAACTTAATATCTTTATTTAATTGCAGATTTAATTGCCAAATCACTATGTCCCTCAGCTTAAAATGCAGAGACCAGACCTTGTTGGATGTTTGTTAATTATGATTAGAGCTCAATTAAACTTTCAATATATTTTATCCGGTGGTGATTATGGAGCCAAGGTGAAGGAGGTCAAAATGCCTGTCATCAAAGTGGATTAGAAGGTGTTACAAGTTAGCAGCTCTGGATAGAACTTGATAATGGCCTTGGGATTTTGTCAGCCTGAAAGCATCTAAGCACCAATGCCACAGGACAGGACAGCACGGTGGCCCTCTGGCAGCTCTCCAGAAAGTCTAATTGCACTGAGGTAGCTTAGCATGAAAATAATGGAGAAAAACATGGGGAAGTGGGTGCCTAGAAAGACTACAAGGGGATTTGCACAACGCAGCAAAGTGAATCACACACATCTCTGGATGGCTTGCATTTGCTTAAGAAGATAAACAGGAATACTTCAAAATCAAGCCTCAGTGATTAGTTAAGCAACATGTGCTCTGGCTTGCTATCTGATTAAAAAGTAATACATGTTTCTTATTGGAAATTTGGAAAATACCCCAAATGTGTATTTTATATATTTTTTTAATTAAAAAATTAAAACACCACTAAGGCCAGAAACACTGTTAAGGTTTGAGAATTTTTGTCAATTTTTTTTTTCTCAGTTCATCTCTCTTTACATCAAATCTGATATAGATGTTTCTATATGATGGGGATACAGAAAACACCATGTTTCTTTATATTTTCATAGAAACCGCAAATACCTGAGGTCTCGTCCCCCAAACTGGGAAGACGTCCTAAAGGAAAACCCCAAAGACATGGCTGTGAAGGGACTGCGTCCCCCTATACTCTCTCCACTCCACACGTTCACTTCCAAACCATACCGTCTTCACCCTTAACGCTCTCCATACCAGGCACCTTTCCTCCTTAGAACAATCTCTACTGATCCTAGATCACTTTTCCTCCTTCGCTGCAGATTTTAGCTCCTGTTAGAGTGTCATGATTCTTGGTGATTCCTGTATTTACACAATATGCCCTCCTCTCGGTTCCTTTACCTCCTCTCCTCAAAGAAATATGGACCCTTTTGCTTCTCAGTCTCTCATTTCCACCATCATTCCCTGGAAACCTTGCCACTACCCATAACTGCATCTGCTCTATGATCTCACCCTCCTTCTTTCCCCATTCAATTTTTCTGGTACCTCAGAGTCAACAAGTCTTAACTCCTCACAACACCACACACACACACACACACACACACACACACACACACTACACCCCATATTTGTGCCGCGTGCTACATATAAACACACATACATACCATACACTGCACACAAACGTCCAATGATCCTCCCACACCCACACCCCACACATATCACATGGCACACCACACAGACACACATAAATATACCAACACACACACACACACACACACACACACACACACACACACACACACAAAACGTCCTTAGTCCATTTACTCTCCCAAGCTCAGAGGCTATACAATACCTTTTCTCTCCTTAAACCAAACATCTCCTCTCAAAAGTAAAAGAGAATGTTGGGTTCAAGTGCATGTGGGGAGGTAGATGTGGTGATGGGTGCCCGTGGAATTTTTCTTCTGATTTTTTTCAGTCAACTAAAAAACAAGATTGTCATCTGAGAATAAACATGGGGGAGGAGAAGAGGGAGGGAGAGTGACTTACACCAGTAGCTGTGTTGCTATAAGTTATAAATCCCTGAGAGGGGAAAAACAAGATTATCCTTCTCTTTTCTACAGGAAAAGAGGGTGATTGCTTAACAGAAAGCAGCCAGCTGTTAGTAATACAGTGTTCTTTAGCCCCTGTGGTAGTAGGGGAGGAAGTAAACACCTCCCACTAATTCCAGATGAGTCAACTCCGCAAGAAGAGGCAGCATGATGAGGGAGCATATGTGGAGGTTTTGCACAGGGAAGAAGTCCACAGACTTTGATTCAGTCCTGCCTGGGTTGTAATTTTGGCCCTCTCACTTCAAACTGAGATTTTGGGCAAATAATATAACCCCTCGGAGACTCAGGAGTCTCATAGAAGAAATGGAAACAACCTTGTGCTGCTTTTTGTAAGGATTAAGTGAGATAACTTATGCAAATATGCTATCATCCTACACGGCACACAGGAAGACTTCGATAAATAGGGCTCAGCAGGAACAAGTTCCTCAAAGTACAGACTCCGCGTGGCAATTAAAAAGATGTCAACTGAGTTTTCTACAACTCAGCTTCTGTGTCAAGGCTCCATTTGCCTGATGACAGAAAATGTACCCATTTTGAGCTCAATGGACTTTTCCTCGCTCTTCTCCCTGGAGTGATGGCTTCATTCTGTAGACATAGCGTCACAGCATAGGGAAGATTCTGACCTTTTCAAGCTGGCAATATCTGAAATGTCCCAGGTCTGTTCTAGTCCCTACACACAGCCATTTCTCTATATTCACACCCCTGGGCTCCCTGACAGTCTGTCTGTTCTCCGGTCAACTGGTCCCCTCTCTCCCCAAAGGAATTCTCCAGACAAAAATCTAGGTATTTTCTTTTTTTCCCTATAAATCTATTAGCATGTCCAGTCAATGCACCTCCAAAATGATACTCCTAGTACGTCTACTTTTACATGGTTCTTTTACCACCACCCTAAGTCCAGTTCCTGGATTTCTGCAACAGCCAACTGATTGCTGGTGCCTTTATTCTTCCCTTACCACTTTCCAATACACTACAATGCAGCCACAGAAATCTTCAAAATACACAAATTAAGTCTGTTATACCCTTATTTAAAACCTCCGGGGCTTACCTGGTGGCGCAGTGGTTGAGAGTCCGCCTGCCGATGCAGGGGACACGGGTTCGTGCCCCGGTCCGGGAAGATCCCACATGCCGCGGAGCGGCTGGGCTTGTGAGCCATGGCCGCTGAGCCTGCGCGTCCGGAGCCTGTGCTCTGCAACGGGAGAGGCCACAGCAGTGAGAGGCCCGCGTACCGCAAAAAAACCAACAACAACAACAAAAAAAAAAAACAAACAAAAAAACCACCTCCCATTCTCTGCTTATCTCATCTAATATAAAATACCTTCTTTCCCTGGTGTACCAAGCCCTACATGACCCAGATCCTGCTTATCTCTCTGACTTCATTATGTACCAATCAACCTATCATGCACATTATGAGTCTTATTCTTTTTTATAAAACCACTTTATTGAGATATGATTAACATGTAGAAGGCAGTACATAAAAAATTTATACAATTCAATGCGTTTGCAGATAAGTATACAATTGTGACACCATCACTACCAACAAGACTGTAGATATATCCATCATTTCCCAGTTTCCTGTCACCCCGCTTATCATTATATTTCTGTACTGTGTGTGTGTGTTAATAACACTTAGCATGAGACCAACCCTCTTATCAAATTTTAACTATACAGTACAGTACTGTCAGTTATAGGCACTATCCTGTTATTTATCTTGTATAACTGAAACTTTGTACCTGTTGACTATCACCTATTCTCCTCTGCCTCCAGCCCCTGGTAACCACTATTCTACTCTCTGCTTCTGTGAGTTTCACTATTTAAAATCTACCCGTAAGTGAGATCATACATTATTTATCTTTTAGTGTCTGACTTATTTCACTAAACATGATAACCTTCAGGTCCATCCATGTTGTCATAAATGTCAGGATTTTCTCCTTTTGTAAGGCTGAGTAATATTCCATTGTATATATATACCACATTTTCTTTATCCATTCATCCATCCATGAGCATTTAGGCTGTTTTCATATCTTGGTTATTGTGAATAATGCTGCAGTGAACATAGGAGTGTAGATACCTTTTTGAGATGCTGATTTCAATTCTTTTGAATAAATACCAAGAAGTGGGATTGCTAGCTCATGTGGTAGTACTATATTTAATTTTTTTGAGAAATCTCAATACTGTTTTCCATAAAGGACTGCACCAATTTACACTCCCACCGACAGTGTACAAGGGTTCATTTTTCTACACATTCTCAACACTTGTTATCTTTTTTTTTTAATAATATTCATCCTAACAGGAGTGAGGTGACACCTCATTGTGGTTTTGATTTGCATTTCCTTCTTGATTTACAGTGTTGAGCACCTTTTCATATACCTATTTGCCATGTGTATGCCCTCTTTGGAGAAATGTCTATTTATTGTTCTTACTACACTGAGCTTATCTGTAACGTAAGACCTCTGTATGAGCAGAGCCCTCTAAGAGGGAGACTCTCACTTCAATCTTTGCAAATTTGTGCTTTCAGCCAGATGCCTATGCAGGGATGTTCATGCAGCTTTCAGCCTAAGGGTCACTTCTTTATAAAGGTTTATCCTTCCTATCCAGTCTAAGGTAGCCAGTCACATCACCTTCTATCACACTCCAAGATTTAATTCTCTGTATACATATTTTCTGGTTTATTTATGTCCATCTCTTCAGTGTTAGTCTTACTTAACTACAATGTATGCTACAGTTAAATGCTGGGACATTTTCAATTCTCTTCATTATGAAGTTACCATTATATAAAAAGTGCCTCTCAGACGTCTAGGTGTTTAATGAACATGCGGAAGTTGTACAAGTAAATGGGCTGCCCCGCCAGATAAGCAGTGTGAAATTAACCAACCACAGATAATATATATGTGAAGCATTTGACTGTCTATAATCGATAATTTATTAGAGTTGTCAATTTGACAAAGAGTAATATTTTCTTGTTTTAATATGTATTTCTTTTATTCATAGCTTAAGTTTACCTGTGCTTTAATAGTTATTCATGTTTACTCTTTTGTGAATTACCTATTTTTCCCTTTGACAATTATTTTACCATGAAACTAATCTTCATTTGAGTTGAGAACGAGGGGATAAGAATAAGCCAGGCTTGTGTGTTGGCTTTGCATTCCAGGAAGACAGAAAAGAAAACACAGGAGGAACAAGGTTGGCACATCTGAGGAATAAGTAGGCCGGTGGGTGTGGAGAAGAGAAGAGGTGAGTAGCGTTGGGGGTTTGGATAAGCAGGGATGGGATCATGCAGGACTTTGTAGGTTATGCTACAATTTTTTTTCTTTTTTGGTACGCGGGCCTCTCACTGTTGTGGTCTCTCCCGTTGCGGAGCACAGGCTCCGGACGCGCAGGCTCAATGGCCATGGCTCACGGGCCCAGCCGCTCTGCGGCATGTGGGATCTTCCCGGACCGGGGCACGAACCCGCGTCCCCTGCGTCAGCAGGCGGACTCTCAACCACTGCGCCACCAGGGAAGCCCAATGCTACAATTTTTATATGGTATCTTAGTTGTATTTGGAAGCCATTAGAGGTGTTTTTTAATTCGGGCGCACCTGATCTTAGTTGCCACATGCAGGAAGTTTAGTTGCAGCATGCGGGTTCTTAGTTGCAGCATGCGGGATCTATTTCCCTGACCAGGGATGGAACCCAGGTTCCCTGCATTGGGAGCGGAGTCTTAACCACTGGACCACCAGGGGAAGTCTCCATTAGGGGTGTTTTAAACAGAAGAGTAACATCTCTGGTTCGAAGAAAAAAATCCCTTTTAAGGGGTGGTGAAAGCTCAAATGTACGATGAGTAAGGTAGAAGATGGACAACAAGTCAGAGAGTATTGCAGAGACCCAGGCAAGAGGCAATAACAACTTAGTCTAGAAAAGTAGCAGTGGAAATGGTGGGGAAAAGTCAGATCTGAGATATATTTTGAAGGTAGAACCAACAAGATACAAGATTTTGTGTGGAGTTGGAGGAAAGTGAGAAATATTACCAAATGGATGGCAACTAAAAAGAAGATTGGAAAATAAGCGGGTGTTGTGGGATGTGGAGGTGAAGTAGTGGTTTGGTGACATTGTTTAGAGACTGCTCAGGCAGCCAGTTGGATCTGACGAGTGGGCAGTGACTTTTGGACTGTGAGTCTCAGAGGAGAGATGCGTTTGGGAGATACGCATTAGGGAATCACCAGGATATAAATACTGGTGGAAGTGCCTGTACTCACCATAGGAAACTGTAGATAAAGAGGTGTCCCAGAGCTGAGTCCTGGGTCAAGTAGCAAAGGGCGGGGCATCAAAGATGACACAGCAGCGACTGTCACTTACTGACTGCTTCCTTTGCTTGTGGTTTAGAAAGGCCCTGCCCATCCTGAAATAAGACATTTACCTGTATTTCCATCAATTCTTTGTGTGGCTATTCATGCAACTCTTGAAAATACTTTAAGATAATTTTGAGAGATAGATTTCTAACTTCATGTATTTTTCCAACGATGTATCCAGTTGTTCAAGGGTTCTACTAAATAATTCACCACTTTCTCACTCATTTAAATTGGCAACTTGATTATAAATTAAATTGCTATATGTACTTGAGTTCACTTTTGGCCTTTCTCTTCTGTTCCATTGTTTCTTCTGTTCAAATACCAATACTAAACTTTTATTTGTGGTAAAATTTTAATACTTTTTATTGTTTGATCATGCAAATCCTCAATTACTGATCTTTCACAAAATGTTCTTGGTTATTTGTCTCCATTTATTTTCAAGTTGAATATTCACATCATCTTGTAGTTTGTCAAAAAAGTTATCCATTATATTTTTTGTTTTTGTTTTTTTGTTTTTTTGCGGTTCGCGGGCATCTCACTGCTGTGGCCTCTCCCATTGCGGAGCCCAGGCTCCGGACGGGCAGGCTCAGCAGCCATGGCTCACAGGCCCAGCCGCTCCGCGGCATGTGGGACCTTCCTGGACCGGAGCACGAACCCGTGTCCTCAGCATCGGCAGGCGGACTCTCAACCACTGCGCCACCAGGGAAGCCCCTCCATTGTGTTTTTAAATAGTGTTAAATTATATGCACACATTGATTTTGAAAAAGTCACATATTTGCAATATTTTTTCCCATAAGGAATCTGGTTTATCTCATTTATTCAAGTCTTTCTTAAATCCCTCCAAAAAATGTTTTTAGTTTGATTCCCACATTTAATCTGTATTCATTATTTGATTCCTATTCCTAACTTTTTGAGGTTAGTACCATGGAATAAAAAACAGATTTACACAAAACAATTCTTGGGAATAGAGAAAAAGCAAAAGAGGTCTTATTATCATGACATTTTATGAAGTCTTGGGATACGAGGCAGTTACAAGGCAATGTAAGTTTGTATGATTATAAAACATTACCATTGGGCTTCCCTGATGGCGCAGTGGTTGAGAGTCCACCTGCCGATGCAGGGGACACGGGTTTGTGCCCCGGTCCGGGAAGATCCCACATGCCGCGGAGCGGCTAGGCCCTTGAGCCATGGCCGCTGAGCCTGCACGTCCGGAGCCTGTGCTCCGCAACAGGAGAGGCCACAACGGTGAGTAGACCCGCGTACAGCAAAAAACAAAAAAACATTACCATTAAAAAGAAAGCCACCCTGTAGATCTGTGTACAGGTTTTACACAAATTCCTTAAGATGTTCTTCAGGAAATGTCACCAACAGCTGTGTGACCAGGCCAATGTATTTACCCTGGTTCAAAGCTGGTTCCCTCCCAAGGAAAGTGGGCATAATTATATGCCTATAGTGTTGCTGTGAATTAAGCCAGGTAACATGTGCTAAGCAGGTTTTATGGGGACTAGCACACAGCAAGCACGCAACAAATGTTAGTTCTTAATTCGAGAAAGTTTCTCTGGTACATAATTAAGACAAAGAAGGACTACAATGTTGGAAAACGAGATTTTTCTTTGATAGTAATCTTTCCCCCTTCTCTTCTACTTTATATCTCCAGATGCCTACATTTTAAACATGCCTCTTTTTAAAATGGTATTTTATTACTGTGTTAGTTTCCTGTGGCTGCCACAGCAAATTACTATAAACTTGGTGGCCTGAAACAGCAGAATTAAAATCGGCATCACTGAGCTGAATTAAGGAGTCAGCAGGACCATGCGCCCTCTGGAGGCTGTAGGGGAGAATTTGTTCTTTGCCTCTTCCAGCTTCTGGTGGCTGCGGGCACTGCTCAGCTTGTGGCCACATCACTCTAATCATCAGGGCCACAGCATCTTCAAATCTCTCTCTCCTCCACCTTCATGTTTTCTTCTCTGTGTGTGATCAAATCTCCCTCTGGATTCTTCTTACAAGGATACATGTGATTGCACTTAGGGCCCACCTGGATAATCCGGGATAATCTCCTAATGTCAAGATCCGTAACATCACATCTGCAAAATCTCTGTCTTACAAGATAACATTCCAGGAATTAAGACTTTATATTTGGTTGGGAGGGCGTTGGCATTCCTCAACTTATGACAATCATGTTCTGCTAAAAGTGATCTGAAATAATATAGAAATACCTGTGATTAATTGAAATAGAAATTGGAATAGTTCTACTTAAAAACAGAAAGAATTCATTTCATAGGTTATATGTTTTCACCATTTCAAACAAACCTTCCTAAAGTTTAAAAACTTTGCTGAACAACTTTATTGTTCTTGTTATTCCTTGAGGGGGTGGGGATGGGCTGGGAACCTTGAAGGTACTGGGACCGAAGTTTGCTGTGCTCAAAAGAAAATCAAAATCTGATACCACAGGAGTTAATGTGTTGTAGAAATTATTTTCAACTCCAGAGCCTCTGGAACAATCTATTCAGAACCTTTGAAATACAACATAATGTCATCAGCAGAAGGGAGACACAGTGTGAAGGGTGGCTGATGTCCAAGGCCCGGTAGTAGATTTATGATTATTCTGCCACTTGAGGCAGCAAATTTAATAGGAGGTATAGAAAAAAAAGGTTCCTTACTGACTTCCCTTGTGATGATGGAAATAACAGAACAGCCTAAGCTTAAGTGCTATTAAATCTCTTCTGGAGAGTTGGGCACAGGAGGGGAGGAGTGTGCAGTGGGGAAGGCGAGCGTCCCAACAACTTTTGTATTTCATGCACCGAGGGACACTGGAGTGGATTATCTAAGAAAGGTGAGAGCTCCAAGGGCTGTAGGAGGTGAAGTGACCAGACCCTCAAAAGAGAAGTGTAGACAGGAAAGTAAACACAGATTTTTATATTTTTCCCAAGAGAGTGGTAAACAATAGAAGAAAACCATGACCTTCTTGTACACAACACTCTTGATTATGAGGTTGGGTAAATCGGATGGGGGCTGTGGCTCTGAAGGTAGCAACAGAGGACTGGCCCAACTCATTCTCACAGGTGAAGAGGAATTTCTGGGGGAATGCTGAGTGCTGAGGGACCAAGGGACATAGAACATCCAGTGTTGCTGACAGCTATGCATGCAGCGTGATGACCGCCACCATGGACACAGGGTGAAGCCTCCTGGCACTTTTCCCATCTTGAGATTCTCATACAGCAATGCTATGGAAAGGAAGGGACCTCCCCATGCCAAACGTGACTGGGATTGAACAATTTCCTAAGTGAGGGAATTTAGAAGAGGTTTTAAATTTATTAGGAAATCAAAAGAAGCAAAATAAAGTGATGTGACCTTTTTAGTGTTGTGTCTCATGTTCATACAGACATGTGACCAAAGTGACAAAACCGGGACAAAGAATAATTGCATTTAAGAAACTTAGTCTCCATATAAAGACAGAGCTTTCAGGGCTTCCCTGGTGGCGCAGTGGTTAAGAGTCTGCCTGCTAATGCAGGGGACATGGGTTCGAGCCCTGGTCTGGGAGGATCCCACATGCCGCGGAGCAACTAGGCCCGTGAGCCACAACTACTGAGCCTGCGCCTCTGGAGCCTGTGCTCCGCAACAAGAGAGGCCGCGACAGTGAAAGGCCCGCACACCGCGATGAAGAGTGGCCCCTGCTTGCCACAACTAGAGAAAGCCCTCGCACAGAAACGAACACGTAACACAGCAAAAATAAATAAATTAATTAATAAACTCCTACCCCCAACATCTTCTTAAAAAAAAAAAAAAAAAAGAGCTTACAAGTTAACAAATAAGTTACAGGAAAATTAAAACTCTCTTAAAATATGACCTTGAAAAAAACAAGGGTCAGAGCAGTGTATACAAATTTTTTCTATGTGTGTAAAATAAGTAGAAATATATGTATATATGACTTTGCTTAAATATGCATAAAATATCTTTTGAAGGACTCACATGGCATTTACAAGGCTGGTTTCTTGCAGGGAGGGAAACTCGGTGGCTGGGGGACAAGGATGGGAGGGAGATGTTTCATGGCATGTGAGTATGGGAGTGGCAGTCAGACTGGCTCAGCTGCTAAAGAAGACTCACAGGACCCCCAATGTCAATGCTTGTTAATTTACAGTTTATTTCGGGAAAAATACTCAATTTAGTTACAAATTAAAGACAGGACATCACGGCCAAAGGAGGCCACCCAGCAAGAAGTCTGAAGAGGCAGGTCTAAGGTCCAGTTTCCTCCCTCTATAGCATCATATCAGACTGCTTTTCTCTCTTGAATCAGAAGCCACTGGACATATGCAGAGAACAACTCTTGAACTGGGGCTATTACACCTTGCTGGTCAGGTAGGCATACTTCTTACTGTGTAACCAAACCCAACAACAAGAGCCCATTGGAAGTGTACTGAGACTAGGTACAAGTGCCCCTGTTATCAAAACGATGCTGGCAAGCTGGTACAAACTGCCCCCAAACTCCTCAGACCCATGGGCACAACATAACCCTGTGAATCAGTACCTTTCACTTCTTGACCAGGAATCGGTGTCATGCAAGTATGTGAGCCAAACAGTTCAGGCCAATTCCAGGAATGAGCGAATTAACCCTCATATTACAATGCACTTTGGTGACTTTTGAAATTTTAAGTAAGAGACTAAGATGTATATGAGACTGTGAGATGTCAGGGTTCAATTGGGGAAGCAAAGCACCATTATTATTATGGAATAAGAGAATAAGAACTTAACACAATTGTGCAAGGATTTGGAAAAATAAGGATCTCAACAGAGGAATTGGTAGGCCAGAGAAAAACACATGAGAGTGGGCAAGATGAAGTAAGGAAGGGAATCTGGGAAACAGCACATCTAGCTGCTGTGGGACCTTGAAGGAGACTGGTGGAGAAGTCAGTAGAAGGTCAATTGCCTCGGGACTTTGCCTGTGCTATTCCTCTGCCTGGAACAGCCTTCTCTAATCCACCTGCCTTGCTCCATCACATCTTTCCTGTTTACTTAGATGTAACCTTCTCAGGCCACCAATTTAAAATTGCAACCCAACCTTCCCACACTCTTTTTTGTACTTGATTTTTCTTCATGCTACTTATATTTTAAAACACTCTATATTTTACTCATTTATTTTGTTTATTTTTCATCAGGATAGCAGGAATTTTAGTCTGCTTTGATTCCAGTTTTATCAGCTATGCCTAAGACATAGTAGGTACTCAGTAAATGCATGCAGGCTTTAGGAACAATGAAGTCATGCTGATTATTCATGGCTAGCTTTATTTTCTTAGAGAAAAAAAGTATTTCCATATCCTCTTAAGAAAAATATAGCATGAATACTTATGATAAATTCTCTAGTCTGCATCTAAAGATATATAATTTGCCCCAGGTAGAAGTAATAATCACTTTAATCAGCCTGGCCACTTGGTTACATTTCTTTTAATCCCTAGATATGAAGTTCCAGAGACAATCTGATTCTGAGTTATAATTAGTACATTTTAGGCTAACCAGTAGTCATAAAATAGATACGTAGTGCAAGTCTCTTTTTGTTTGTTGGTTTTGACCCTCAGCTTTAAGGTTCCAAACAAATAGAAGACAAATTGCTAAGTGAAAGAGAAGATTGAATAGTTAAGGTTCACTCTGAATAACTTAATTGTCACATTGTCTCTGGGGAGCGGGGGATAATTTATAGAAGTGTCTCTTCTACAGATAAAGACATAGGCACATGGGGTTCTGTCAGTAATTCAGCAACAGGCTACAGAAGGGCTCAAATATTGCTGACCCATGACTTTATTTTTTTATACAACATTTGTATCATGGGATATATTTAACCTAGAGTTTAGATCAATGGCTTTTTGTGGGACAAGGTTTTTTTTTTTTTTTTTTTTTTTGCGGTACGCAGGCCTCTCACTGTTGTGGCCTCTCCCGTTGTGGAGCACAGGCTCTGGACGCACAGGCTCAGTGGCCATGGCTCATGGGCCCAGCCACTCCACGGCATGTGGGATCTTCCCGGACTGGGGCACGAACCCGTGTCCCCTGCATCGGCAGGCAGACTCTCAACCACTGCGCCACCAGGGAAGCCCTGTGGGACAAGTTTTGATAGTGAAAAACTTGGGTATGCAGAAGTCAACTTGAACAATTCAACCTTTGATTTCTTTGCTGTGAGCTCAGGTGAAGTCCACCCAGCACCCTCTTCTGATCTCTGTGTGTCCACCTGCGGTCCCCGCCACAAAGTGTTGCTGTTCCTCACCACGGCAGGCCACGTGGACACAGTGGTTTGCTCTTTTGGAGACAATCTGTTCCCTTTGGTAACCTTGCAGGTCCCTCTTAGGGCCTGGGAAGCAAGCCGTGGAGGCAAGACCCTCTGTGCCTCACTCTCAAGCTCCCAAGCATGTCAGCCATCCCTGCGTCCCTCCCTGGCTGTGTGGTCTGGGGAGATTTGCTGAACTTCTGTCTTCAAGAGCCAGGTTAGTAAAGGAATTATGGGGCTTAAGTTCTCTGGTTTCTTTTAGTCTCATAGTTAAAATCATCAGAGTAAATGATATTGCACTTCCCTTCTCATCCCTCCCCATATCCCATGTTTATACCAGGTTGATGAGAACGCAGTGAATAGCCTCTACACCTCCTCTAAAGCTTTTTATATTCCAAACTATCCCTTCCTCTTCCCTGACTCAGAGAAACTTCTAAAGAGGGATACGGGGTGGGATCAAGAAGGAGTGGATTCTGCCTCAGTAGTTCCTTGCTCGTATATTCTGTTGTATACCAGTGATACCTTTCGAACCTAGAAATTATGAAATTGACATTTTCATTGTTGTTGTTGATGACTGCTCTGTGAACCAATCACTTCCTGATGGCCCAGTGTCTCGCAATTTAACTGAAGGATATTGTGAAACAGTTGGCTTACTTCTCAAACAATCATTCCATCACAGTTTTTAGAGCCTTTCTCTAATTCTGCAGTCAATTTGTCCACAGTTATGCTAGTCAGTTGTGAGCATATTTAGAATCTTCTTAGGCATTTCTGTAGTGCTGTGCTCTATACTAAATACTGCAAAAATCTTTTGGTTGTTGTTGATTCAGAAGGGGATGTGGTGGTGAGTAGGGAGGAATCAACCCACAGAAATGGGACAATGGATCATGGAGATAAAATGAGTTTCTTCCTGAAATCTCATTTTGGTAGCCCGACTTAGAATTTTTCAGGTTGCTTCCCATAGAAGAAATAATGGAATCTTTTGTATTAACATCTAAAATTGTGAGGAAAGCTGGCTCTTAAATGAAAAGATAGATCTGGACTTAACTGACTCTGTGACTGATTTTGTGCCTGATAGGTGGTGTGGTTAGACAGTCTTGGGGTCCAACCTTAGTTCTCTTTGTCCCTGGCATCGTGAACTTACCCAGAAATACTCGCATCTGAATGATGGAGATAATATTTCCATTTCAAATTTTTTCAAGCTATTTACATGAGATATTATATGTATCTAGAATGGAATGATTTAGTAGAGAAATAATCTCTTAGCTCAGGATATATGTTGTTTAAAAAGGATTCAAACATTCGCTTGAAGATTTCTAAAATCAGTTGTCTATGAAAACATGAGAAATGAAAAAGGGAAGTTAAGACAACAACACCAAAACTGAGTGAGGCAAGGAAAGGGAGGACAACAGATTATTTTCCAGGTATGAACCTGTTACCAAATCGGGTCCAGCTGCTCACTGCTCAAAAATCAATACTCAAGAGAGTAGATGGTAGAAAGGAAAGTTGCTTTTAATCAGAAGGCTGGTAATCTGGGGAGATGGTGGACTCAATGTCCCCAAAAATCCACCTCCGAAGATTCTGCTTGACCATGAAAGTTTTAAAGGGAAAAAGGGAAGTAATCTCAGTTAATCGTTGAAATAGTGGATCAGACTCCTTGGCAGCCCCCACTGCATGCATTGACTTCTTGTGATCTTCCTCTAGATGTTACTTTGTTCACGGTTTGTTCACACAGTTTGTTCTCGAGATTACTAAGGGGAAGTTAGGAAAGAGATCTGGTCATCTGTTAATTACTTATTCTTCATTTATACTTCTTTGATCTACAAAAAGAACTAACAAGTTAGACAAGGTATTGTGTGATTAGAAGATTTGAAAGGTGTGCTTAGGCCAGAGATGAGTAGAGCATGGAGACGCCCGGTTTAAAAGTTAGCTACAATATGGCTCTGCTAAAGTGGCAAGAAAAGGGACTTCCTGCTGAGGGCATTTTCCTGCAAAGAACTGCTTCCAAAGCTAAAGAGTGAACTAGATTTGTTCATGCAAAATTGAGTTATTCTTCTTATTCTATAAAGCTCTTTCTAATGTGCAGAATTTAAAAAAAACATTATTTTATGTTTTAGGTAACAGTTCCCTTTTAAAAAAGGAATATTTCATGCTCTGCTACACTTCAATTTTATAAAGCAGACCTCATAAATACATTATTATCTCCCTCTTGGCTATTATGAGGAGAATTTTAAAGACTAGCTTTCTTACTAAAGATTGATACCTAGAATATAAAAACTAGAGTTGTTCAGATTTATTAAGAAGGAGAAAGAACCAAGCTAGAAAATCTCAATGAGAGTGAAACGTTTGTTTACTGAGTTATCCCATTAGTTCAGCAAACATTCAAGTAAGAAATGTAATGGCAAGTATCCAATTTAACCAGCAGGCATAGTAAAATTATAAGAGGCTTTCATAAAGTTTTTGCATACTAAGAGATCCACAATTTCCCTTGAATGGAACTGGAAACTAAAGCCATACCAATACTCCCTCCCGCCCTCATTCTTAAGGTAAAGCAAACTTTTCGGAGCAGGCTCTTTATCTAATTTATATTCAATCATTTGGAGTCAATAGTTTTTCAGTGAACATTTTCTTTTGTAGCATATGTCACTTCCAGTTCATGCTTTTTGGTTTGCATTAAAATTATTCTCTCTGTGATAAGAGGATTATTCCATCACCCATTGCAGATCTCAGAAATGATCAAAAGATAAAGATTCTCTCTGTAGTGACTTCCATGTGCCTGTCCACTATACAGTATCTAGCACTCTGCATCAGGGGGTTAGTGAGGGTTCATATAGCTCCTCCCATTTGTTTCTCAGGATGAAACCTCTTTCTAACGGTGATCACAAACTTGCCTACACTGTATCTTTTCCAAATGTGTTGACATTTCAGGCAGGTAGATGTATCTTCCCCTGGTTTCTGTAGAGGTATGAATTTTTCCCAATGTAATCATTTAGTAATTTCAGTGAATATTTTAAAGAGAGATAAACGTTTAAAACATGGGCTCAGATCACCAGATTAGACCCCAAATCAGAAGTTAACCCTAAAAAAAAGCTCTTTTTTTTTTTTTTTTTTAAGAGTGTTGACTCAGGTCAGACTTACTCATGGAAGTTTATCTGTGTTTCTTGGAATGAATCTCTTGTTCTCTTTTTGATATCACTCTTTATACACTTGAAAAACATAGAAACTTTGTTTAATTAGAGACAGATAATATAATATCAGCAAAGAGTTAATACTTGCAATTATAGAACAAAATACTGTTGATATATTAAAATGCTTATGTTCAAAATAAACCACTTTGTCTCTATTGCTTCTCTGGCCAATCAAAGCATAATATTTCTAATTAATTACTTAGCTGCAAACATCAGGCATATTTGCTTTTCCTTTTTTCATTCCTCATACATTGATCCCTGTGGTAGACTGCTACAATAATGGCCCCTAATGAATCATACTTCCCAGTATCTGTGTATAAGTATAGTCTGTCCTCATGGACTTAGAGCTTGGCCATGTGTCTTACTTTGGTTAGAGAGACATCAACAAGTGTGACACAAGCAGAGGATTGAGGAATGCTTGCTCCTTGGAACTTGACTGCTTGACGGGCCTTGTGAAGAAACAGGTCTAGCATGAGAGACATACCAGGCATAAGAGTGAGGCACCTTAGATCAGTGAGCTTCACTTGAGCCATCAGATAACTGCAGCCATATGATTGACTCCAGGTAAAACCAACAGAAAGCCACCCAGCTGAGCCCAGCCCCAAATCCTAAGCCACAGTATAATGAATAAATAAAATGGTTGTCATTTTAAACTAATAAATTTTGGAGTAATTTATTACATGAGTTTAGATAACTGATACAGTCTTAGTGTAAATACTTGTCAAGAAAATTTTTTTTCCTTTTTGAATGGGTATATGTCTTTAACACATTGTAAATTAACATCCCATTTTAAGGTATAAATTCTCCAATTCATATGTATTGCAGTGATGAGAGTGTGCTGCTCAGTTCTCTTTTAAGAGAGAAATTGCTTCAAGGAAGGTGAGAGTTGCCAACTACCCTTCTTATTTACATAAGAGCATTTTGTGCAGTTGATAATACAGGGAAATGCATAAGTGTGGTATAACTAAAACAAATCAGGATGAAATGAAAACCCAAGAAACAAGAAAAGAGAGGAAGAGAAAAAAAGAAAGGTATGACAAAAAATAAAAACAACATGGCTGAGGAAAGAAAATGTAACAGAACCCCAAATGTAGTTTTTAGTTTTCTAAGAGGATTGATAAAATAGGAAATATGTTGGATAATATATTAGTTGTATTGGAGTTGGAAGACTGCTGTTTACACATATCAAGATTATTTTTTTCCCAAAACAGTCATTTTTCTTTCTTGAATTTGATTTTTACTTAGAATTTTCCTCTCAAGTCAATATTTGTCAAAAGCCAATTAACCCATCAAGACCACATTAAACTGGACTTCCTCCAGGAGGTCTCCATGAAGCCAAGCTCCTCTATGAGAATAAGTCCTTTTATTTACCCATTTTTCTGGTTTTTGCACTTATTTATGTGCTGCCTTTTTTGTTAGTTTATAGTAAAGGTCATTTATCTTTATCATCATCCTTTGTTTGAATTCCCAGTGACAATCATAATACTTCAGACAATTTTGTTTTCATTCAAGTCTCTGCCTTAAATATTAAACCTTAACTGAATTCAAAGGTAATGGATATATGACTTATTTACGTTTCTGTAATCTTCAGGTCTTGTCAGAGAAGAATAAGAAGAAATTTAGAAATAAGTCAAGTAGTTTACAAAGACATTTCACTGAAATTTCATACTCCCAAGATGAGATGCTATTTCTATGAAGAATCAACCCCCACTGATCTGTAGACTCCTCTGTGGTTGCACAGTGGGGTGCAAGCGGGGAATGAGGAGCATCTTGTTCAGTAGCTCCTAAAAATAGACATATTTTATGAAGATCTAGCAGGAAATAATCCAAGAAAATGATGCAAGCAATTTTTTAAAAATCACAAAGGAGAAGGAATAGCATTATGAGGTTTCAGACAAATAATGCTAAAAAGAATGAGACATGTACGTGGGTAATTTATTTTCTGAATTCTATGCATGAAATTCCCATGTTCAAAGCCCAAACTCTAAAGTCTGGTTAGGTCATAATAAATCATTTTAAATCCAGAGAACCACATGACCTTTCTGCACTCAAGACAACAGCTTAGGTTTACCTCCTCACCACCATGCTCTTTACTACCATTTGATGTCTAACAGGAGCTATTTTTGTTTTCTATTGCTATCCTGCTCTTCCTTCTTTCTATTTTATTCTTGGCAGTAGATCCTGGCTTAAGACTATGTAGAAGCATCTCTTCTATGACTATTGAGCTCTTGAGCTCCCACCTAATCACTACCATCATTGTCATCAGTCATGTGTTAAGTCTCTATGTTGTGTAAGGTCCTGGGGATTCGAGACACATCATCTATATATTGATATTCATGTCCTATACCGGTGATAATTAATGATGTAGGTAGTAATTTATTCAGAAGTTTAGGAAAAGTAAGTCTTAGCTAAGTAAAAAGAAGGGAAATCACTCTGGAAGAGAAAAATGGGAAAAATGCCAGTAAACATGCAGAGACTAACTTCATGGAAGTAAATTGTTCACACAGAGGAGTAAGGGAAGATATCCTTGAAATATATTTTAAGGCAATATTTTATGGAGGTTTGAATGCCAAGAAAAGAAGTGTGGATTTTATCCTCCAATGGGGAAATAATTAAATGTTTATTGGGAGGCCACAAATTTATTTATTTACCATGTATTGAATACAACATAGAACTAAATGCTTGGAATAGAAAAGGAATAGATGCATTACCTTCCAAAGGAACCGTGCATGACAGAGGGTGAGAAATTGCCACACAGAAATAACAATATATGTATAGAAAAATGTATGAATATGTTTTCCTCAGGTAGGTCAGAAAAATGGAAGTGTTTTTTTTTTTTCTACTTAAGAAGAAACATATCAGACAAGGAAATTATAAATAGGATTTCTTTAACCTAACCAAGAAGGAGATAAAGGCAATTTCAACTGGAAAGAACAGTGAGCTAAATGACAGAATCCTGGAAGGTCAGGAAATGCTGACTACAATATGATTGGAGCTGCATAAAAAGAGCTGACTTTCTGCACTAAACCTTACTTTCACAATATTTTGAAAGAGTTAATGGACTTGAAACATTGGAGAGAAAAAAATTGATTACAAAGATCACAAGCAAATATTTGGCTCAACACTCTACAAGTGTAGAGTAGAATTAACTTAAATAAATATACAACTACTGTTGAACTTAATATAATATGAAATAAGTTATTGTTAATTGTACATTCTATGTGTCTGGCTCCCGGCTGAGAACTTCATATTGATTTACATTCTGAGCTAGCTGGTAGACTGAAATCTACTTCATTCTTTCAATAAATATTTATTGAGAACTTACTATGTGCTGGACTCTCTAAGGGGACCATCAGTGAGCAAAACAGGAAGAACTCCCATTCATGGTGATGCTTATGTACTTGATGGCACCATCTTCCTCACTGTTGTATCCTAAAGGCTACACACAATGCTTAATGCAAGAAAGTGTCACATGCACATCTAGCCAAGATTATCTGGGGCATACCTGGGGTCAAAAAGTTGCATTTATCATTAGTTGCAGTGAGGAAGCCTGCACGTCACGGGAAACATTGAGACATCTTGGTAAAAGAGTGAGTTCTTCTAAAAAGGATCTCTTATGGGATTGGAGTTTGTGTTGGGTGATCTGGGAGAAAGTTCAAGGAAGCAAGGATTTTCTCTATATTAGATACTGTCAGAAAAAGGACAATTCTATGACTGGGAATAATAAGTCTTATCTAGGAGGGAAGACTAGAGGTAGGTTAAAGCTGTAATTGAAAAAAAAATGGAAAAGAGATAGCCATTACTCATATTAGGCAGGAGAGAGGGATATTTGGCAGTTGGATATTTGTTGTAGCTTCCACAATGACCTGGTTTTTGTTTATGCTGGGACAAAATGATGAGTGGTCTTGTTCTTTGTTTCACTTCATCATGGTTGCAGAATGACCTTGTCTGATGTTGGTGTCCTGTGAAATTATTTTTTTTCCAAAAGGAGAACAACACGGCAGAGCTGTGAGGACCAGACCAGCTCCTAACAACAGCAAGACTTAGCAGTCAGGATATCAGGGGTGTTCTCTTAGAATTAACTGTTCAACCACAATGCTATGAGATAAGAAATCAACTAGAAGAAGAAAACTGCAAAAAAACAAACACATGGATGCTAAATAATAGGCTGCTAAACACTAATAATTCCCTGAAGAAATCAAAGAAGAAATAAAACTACCTGAAGATAAATGAAAATGAAAACACAGTGATCCAAAACTACGGGATGCAGCAAAAGAAGTTTTAAGAGGGAAGTTTATAGTGATACAAGCTTACCTAAGGAAACAAGAAAAATGTCAAATAAACAACCTAACCTTACACCTAAAAGTAACTAGAAAAAGAACAGAACAAACAAAACCCATGGTGAGTAGAAGGAAAGAAATCATGAAGATCAGAGAGGAAATGAACTAAATAGAGATAAAGGATTAGAAAAGATCAATGAAACTTAGATCTGGTTCTTTGAAAAGATAAACAAAATTGATAAACCTTTAGCCAGACTCATCAAAAAAAACAACAAACAGAAAAACAACAGAGAGACAGAGACAGAGAAACAGAGACAGAGAGAGGGTCCAAATCAATACAATCAGAAAGGAAAAAGAGAAGTTACAAGTGACACCACAGAAAAATCATAAGAGATTCCTGGGTACAATTATATGCCAATATACTGGACAATGGAGAAGAAATGGACAAATTCCTAGAAATGTACAATCTCCCAAGACTGAACCGGGAACAAACAGAAAATAAAAATAGACCAATTATCAGTAATGAAATTGAATCACTAATTAAAAAAAAAAAACCTCCCAATAAACAGAAGTTCAGAACCAGATGGTGTCACAGATGAATTCTACCAAACATTTAAAAAAGAGTCAACACCTATCCTTCTCAAACACTTCTAAACTCATTCTACAAGGCCAGCATCACTCTGATCAAAACCAAAGATATCACAAGACAGAAAATTACAGGCCCATAACACTGATGAACATAAATGTAAAAATCCTCAACGAAATGCAAGCAAACTGAATTCAACAGTACATTAAAAGGATCATACACCTGGATGTAATGGTATTTATCCCAGGGATGCAAAGATGTTTCAATATTCACAAACCAATCAATGTGATACACCACATTAACATATTGAAGAATAAAAAGCATATGATTACCTCAGTAGATGCAGAAAAGAATTTTTAAAAATTCAGCATTTAGTTATGATGAAAACTCTTAACAATGTAAGGAAACACACCTCAACATAATAAAGACCATATATGACAGCTAACTCAATAGTGAAAAACTGAAAGCATTTTCTGTAAGATCAGAAACAAGACAGGGATGCCCACTCTTGCCACTTTGATTCAATATAATATGATAAGTCTCAGACAAAGCAATCAGACAGAGGAAATAAATAAATTTAATCCAAATTGAAAAGGAAGTAGTAAAACAGTCACTCTTTGCAGATGACATGATACTATACATAGAAAATGCTAAAAGCACCACCAAAAAACTACTATAACTTATCAATGAATTAGGTAAAAATACAGGATACAGAATGAATATACAGAAATTTGTTGCATTTCTATAAACAATGAAATATCAGAAAGAGAAAATTAAGAACAAATCACATTTATAATTGCATCAAAAGAATCAAATACCTAGGAATAAAACCTGTACTCAGAAAATTCTAAGACACTGATGAAAGAAATTAAGGATAGCACAAACAGATGGAAATATATATGGTGTTCTTGGATTGGAAGAATTAAATTATTAAAATGAGCATACTAACCAAGGCAATCTACAGATTTGGTGTGATCCTTATCAAAATATCAATAACATTTCTCAGAGAATTAAAACAAGAAGTTCTGAAAGTTATATGGAACAACAAAAGACACTGAATATCTAAAAAATTCTTGAGAAAGGAGAACAAAGCTGGAGGTATCACAATCCCTGATTTCAGACTATACTACAAAGCTATAGTCATCAAAACAGTATGGTACTAGCACAGAAAAACAGACACATAGATCAATGAAACAGAAGAGAGAGCCCAGAAATGAACCCACACATATATGGACAATTAATCTATAACAAAAGAGACAAGAATATACAATGGGGAATAAGCTTCTTCAATAAATGGTGTTGGGAAAACTGGAAAGCTATGTGCAAAATAATCATACTGAATTCTTTTCTCACACTATATACAAAGATAAACTCAAAATGCATTAGACACTTAAATGTATGTCCTGAAATCATAAAACACCTAGAAGAAAATATAGGCAGTACTCTCTTTGACACTGGTCTTAGAAATATTTTTTTTGGATATGTCTCTTTAGGCAAGGGAAACAAAAGCAAAAATAAACAAATGGGACTATATCAAACTAAAAAGCTTTTGCACAGTGAAGGAAACTATTGATAAAATGAAAAGGCCACCCACTGAATGAGAGAAGATATTTGAAAATGATATATCAAATAAGGGGCTAATATTCAAAAGATACCAAGAACTCATACAACTCAATACCAAAAAAGTAAACAATCCCATTAAAAAATGGACAGAGGATCTGAAAACACTTTTCTCCAGAGAAGACATACAGATGGCCAACAGGCACATGAAAAGATGCTCAACTTCACTAATCATCCAGGGAAACACAAATTAAAACCACAGTGAGACTTCACATCATATCTGCCAGAAAGACATCTGATAGATGTCTTTTTATTTGTTGTTACATCTACCTTTTTATTATAAAAAAGGCAATAAATGACAAGTGTTGGCAAGGATGAGGAGAAAAGGGAACCCTCGTGCACTGTTGGTGGGAAAGTAAATTGGTGCAGCCACTATGGAAAACAGTACAGAGATTTCTCAAAAAATTAAAAATAGAACTAGCGTATGATCCAGCATTTGGATATTTATCTGAAGAAAATGAAAACAGTAATTAGAAATGATATATGCACCCTTATGTTCATTACAGCATTATTTACAATAGCCAAGATATGGAAGGAACCTAAGTGCCCACCAATAAATGAATGGATAAAGAAGATGTGGTACGTACATATAATGAATATTAGCCATAAAAAAAGAAGGAAATCTTGCCATTTGTGACAACTTGGATGGACCTAGATGGTATTATGCTAAATGAAATAATTCAGACCGAGAAAGACAAATACTGTATGATTTCACTTATATGTGGAATCTAAAAAACAAAACAAAGAAACAAACATAACAAAACAGTAACAGAGCCATAGATACAAAGAACAAACAGGTGGTTGCCAAAAGGGAGGGAGGTGGAGGAATGAGAGAAATAGGTGAGGGAGACTAAGAGGTAGAAACTTCCAGTTGCAAAATAAATGAGTCATAGGTATAAAATGCACAGTGTGGGGAATATTGTCAATAACTACGTGATATCTTCTTTGGTGACATATGGAAACTAAACTTATTTTGGTGATCAGTTCGAAATGCATAGAAATATTGAATCACTATGTTGTGTAACTAAAACTAACAAAGTGCTGTAGGTCAGTTATACTTCAAAACCAAACAAAGAGATCAGATTTGTGGTTACCAAATGTGAGTGTTGGGGGCAGGGGGGAATTGGATGAAGGCAGTCAAAAGATACGATCTTCCATTTATAAGATAAATAAATACTAGAGATGGAATGTACAGGATGATGAATGGAATTGACACTGCCATGTGTTATATATGACAGTGTTTAGAAGAGTAAATGCTAAGAGTTCTCATCACAAGAAGAAACCTTTTTCTGTTTATTTAATCTTGTATCTGTATGAGATGATGGATGTTCATGCAACCTATTGCGATAATCATTTCATGATTATATAAGTCAAATCATTACACTGTACATCTTAAACTTACGAAGTGCTGTATGTCATTTATATCTCAATGAAACTGGAAGAAAAATATAAAGGGGAAATAAGGAATTAACTGTTTAATTAGTTAAGATCTGATGTAACCATTCCCAAATTCCTATCCCCTCACCACATGGGAAATGGTACCCTTTTCTAGCCAAGTTTAGTTTCATACCAGATGTTGCTATTTTCCGGGTTCATATTGTCTCTGGACTCTTTGCTGGTTCTAGATGGACTGGTTGCCTTCCAGATGTATTGCTACAAAACTAGTAATAGTAAGAGGGGTGCTGGTAATAAGTCTCATCTTACAGACTAAAAGATTTTTCTGGAGTGATTTTTCTTTTTGGTAGTTTAGTTGTAGTTCCAGTTCTTCTCCATCTAATGTTGAGACCATTGCTATCACTATTTTATTTTCAGGTTTTGTTTTGGCATTTTCTCATTTGTGTTCTGTACTCCTGAGAAGATGCTTGCTTTGTCCTCCTCAAGACAAAAAGCTTTTTATTTTCTTGCTTTCTTTCTGCATTCGCCCACTCTGGCACATGCTGAGATCCCACAAACCTAAGATGTTCCAAGTCTACCCTCCCACTGGGGCTCCTGGTGGGGTGAGGTATAGGACCTCCTGCCTGGGGAAATCCCCACACTAAGTTGATTAGGTCATCACAGGATTGGTGACCTCGTCACTGACCCTTCTCACTCAGTCACCCTTCATGGCTCTATTAGCAAGAACTGAGAGCACACGTGTCAACTAGTGAGACCTCCTGCTAAGTGGCTTAACATCCCGTTGGTTTTTTCTCACTTAACTTTCCAAGGATACTTCTAGTCCTTTACACACACTGAGAAACGCCATGGATCCTGACATTTTCCTTCTGAGAAGAGCAAGCCCTATTCTGGGCATGCATGGAAGGTTGCCTTGAGGAAATAAGTGACCCTTTGTCATCATCTATAGGTCTAACCCTTCAAAAATTATCTAGTTCGCACACACTCATGGGTACTGTATTGACCTGGCACGCTGCTGCTTTCCTAGCATATGATCCCTTCTAACAATCTGTGGATTCTTGTACACTTTCTCACCCCCAGTACATGTCAGTTTATATACAAATTTGCTGCCCTACCTGAGTGATAGCAGCTGAATTGGTATATATTACATTCCAATTAAATGAAAAGAGTATTTAGATATTTTGTGGAACAATAAAGCAAACACACAAACACACACACACACACACAGAAGCCCCACCAGCTACATGGCAATAATTCACTATGATGTGTGATTTCTAAGTAAGTGTGCGATTTCTAATTATGTGTGTGATTTCTAATATTGTGTGTGATTTCTAATGCTCTAGCCTGGTGTGTCTTGCTGAAGCCGGGCAGACGTTGTGCTTGATCTAAGTGATTCTCAAAAGTCCTCAATTCTTTGAGGCAAATAGAAATGATTAGAGATTATGTGACAACATTTCTAAAGATCCCCGTTTATAGTTTCCACAGGTTCTCACGTGGCTTGTACTGTGACTAGCTGTTTCAGTACACACTGGTCTTCTTATTTTTTTCTTTCCTGCCTGGTGTGTGTTATGTAGTAATGTATATTTTTGTTATTTCAAATGAAATTGATTTGCAGTTGGGAGAATAACCACCCTAGAGGTCAGTTGATGCTGTATTTGCAGAAAGAAAAGTATACAAGAAAGTCATATGTTCTAAAAATATGAAAAAGCCCCAGTTTACACCTAATTTAATTTCTTCTATCCACTTTTCTTTGCTTATATTTCCTACAACTGTCCTTTAGCACCACTCTCCTAGAACAAGCAGGCTATTTTCTTGCAGAAGAACACTAGGGACCCTGAGGATAGCTTAATCATAAAACAAACTGAAAATTAAAAAACGCCATCTAGATAAGAAACTGCTAAATTGGCTATAAAAACTATTCAAAAACCAATCTAACACCAGAGGCATAGAAAACACGAACAGGAGGCTCATGTTTCTGACTGCTTTCCCATCTCAATTTCACATTGAAAATTGCCTCATAAAAGACATAGGTAGCAGGTCAGGCACACAGGAAACAATTTTTTCTATCTTCTGATGCCAAAGAAGATACAAGAGATGCAAATTATTTTTATTAAAAGAGATGCAGATTTCCCGATTTGGGTTTTTGTTTTCTTGACTCTATCTTATAAAAGATGCTGAATATTAGGGGAAAAAAGGAAATTATTCATCCTGGCATGTGATGTTTATAATGTTCCCACTGAGCTGCACATCTGTCACTGGAGTACAGTATTATAAATTGGTAAAGGGCGTGCAATATATTTTTCAGCCGAAGTGTAACATAAACCATTGGATAGAGATGGGAAAGGACTTAATAAACAAAGGAAAAGAAAAGGCCTTCACTGTCACAAGCCAATGTCAAAAGCAAACAGCAATTACGTGGAAAAAGAATTAACATTCAAATTTTAAAGTACCATTGATGTCTCGTGGACATAACGCCCTGTCTGTGAACACCAATGGGAAATGAAGTTTTGTTTGTAGCACTGGACGATCCTAAAGGGGAGCAGACCAAGAATAGTATTTTTAAAGAGTGAACAATTATTTCATTATTTAATATTGTATAAAATTTCAAATACTCAAGACATGGAGTTCAAAGATTGAATGCATTTTAAGACAAAACTGAAAGGTGTTTTAAAAAATATTTAAACAAGGCTTCCCTGGTGGCGCAGTGGTTGAGAGTCCGCCTGCCGATGCAGGGGGACATGGGTTCGTGCTCTGGTCCGGGAAGATCCCACATGCCGCGGAGCGGCTGGGCCCGTGAGCCCATGGCCGCTGAGCCTGAGCGTCCGGAGCCTGTGCTCCGCAACGGGAGAGGCCACAACAGTGAGAGGCCCACGTACCGCAAAAAAAAAAAAAAGAGATCTATTCTTATCCATATTCACCATTACTACCTTGGTCTGCATCACCACCATTTTCACTTCATCTACTGCAATAGCCTCCAACTGGCATCTCTCATACACATTTTCCCCCTTCAATCTAATCTTTGCTTAGAAGCCAGGTATATGCTTTTCAAAGGAGTGCTAATCTCTGATACATCTCAGTTCAGAACTCAACTCAGTTCGGTAGTATCCTGTTACTTTTTTTTTTTTTTTTTTTTTTTTGCGGTACACGGGCCTCTCACTGTTGTGGCCTCTCCCATTGCGGAGCACAGGCTCCGGACGCGCAGGCTCAGCGGCCATGGCTCACGGGCCCAGCCGCCCCGCGGCATGTGGGATCCTCCAGGACCGGGGCACGAACCCATGTCCCCTGCATCGGCAGGCGGACTCTCAACCACTGTGCCACCAGGGAAGCCCCCTGAAAGTACTTTTAAAAAAGTGTTACTGTTGACACTGACCCATGAGAGGTAATAGAATAGCACTCTCTGACTTTTTCTCATTTCTAGGAAGAACTTAGAAGCTACACATGGTCTCAACCAAGGTTAGAGCTTCGTCTGCTTCTTCCAAGGAAGACTGAGAAATCTTAAGATAATTTCCTACATCACTGAGACCACTTAGGGTTTAATTATATATTCTATTGCATTTTTCTTTGGCTTCATAGAAGAAAAAATAGACTATAGGAAGGGGAAGGTCATTTATAGAACGAACACAGGATAAAATTATATGTATTGAACTGATGATTACTCCAGTATTGAAAAATTTGCTAGCAAGAATTAGATATCATTTTCATCCATTCTACTGACAAATTTTAGTGCAAATGGTAAGGAAAGAACTTAGATAAAATACAGGGATTCTGGAAATATCCTGAGAACTCATTATTCTTTCTTTTCACAAGAATACTTCTGTCTCACTTGTCCAAATGGCTGTAGGAGATAGTAGATTGCTGGGTATAAGAGAGTCTTTAGCTCTGGGGATTGAGGAATCCTTAAGAAGAGACCTGTGAAGGGCTTTCCTTCCATGGTCCTGGTGAGACCATGGTAAGAGATCTTTTAAGAAAAGATTATGGAGGATATTGGAAAGAACCTGGCTTACAGAAATCTGTGGACCCCTGGGAATTTAGAGGGGGCAATGCTGAACCCGTGTGTACATGTATGTGTGCGTGCACCCATGGACCCACAAGTGTCTGGATGGGCTGGTCTCCTTAGCCTTCAAAAGAGAAAGCAGAGGTGAAAAGGTGGACTGATACCTCTGAGGCTAGGAGAGTATGAGACTATTAGGTCAGTGGTAGGATTTTTCCTGCTGTCTGCCTATTGGCATACCTTTAGCCGACAAAAGTAGATGGTGATTCGACTTCCTTCTGAGAGTTCCTCCACTTAGGGTGCTTCAACAACCAAAGCTGATTCCTAAAGAGATGACAAGGAAAAACAATCCCTCACTGAGGGATCCAAACATCCAGCAAAGGAAACTGAAATAGAGGAGAACCTCTGGAGGGGACAGATGAGGACTCAGACAACACCAGTATATAATAATAACATGGTAAGGAACAGCTATGACTATTCCAGTTAGGTACAAAGCAAGACTTTCTAAAATAAAAACTAAATGTTTGAAGTACAAAATTCAGTAGATGAGGTGAAGTATGGGATGATTGTTGTTAAGACCAGGATTAGAAGCCTGGAAGAGTGAGTGCAAGAATATTATCTCAAAGTACAGACCAAAAATATGAAAAGAGAGAAAATTTGAACAGATGTGAGATCTGGAGAACAGATTTCAGAAATTTAGTACCCAAATAACAACAATTTCAGAAGAAGAAAAGGAAACTGATGGGAAATATACAATAACTATACTAGTGACTAAAGAACGTTTCTCTGAGATAAAAGATTGCTTTCTACAGAATGGAAAATTACATTAAGTTTCTGGAAATAGTAATGAGAAAGACATACGCTAGATTCTTGAACTCAAGGATAAAAGGAAAGAGAAGATGGTTTCTATTAATTTTGCCTATTTTCTGCAAAGGGACTTGGTAAGGAATAGAATGGTAAAACATTTTTATGAACGGTGACATTTAAATATTCATTTATCTAACTTTCTGAAGTATTTCTCTTTATACAATATTATTCTAATGAATTAAACAGTTTACTGAAAGGAAATTAAATGTCTCCAAAAAGTTAATCTTTTTCACATATACAATTTCCATTCTCATGTACAAATTAAATCACCATCCTAAAGGAACATTGTGCATGGTGCTTCATATAGAGTATTTCAGCCACTTATGACTTCAAAGGAAAAGAGAACCTGAAATTATAAAAGAGATGATTTTAAAAGCATAATAATGATGAAAACGATAAGGTCACTTGTGCTGTAAATGCATCTGTAGCTTGTTCTTTCATGGGGCTATTTTCATAATAGCAGGACATCAAGTACTTTTTATTATAATTCAAATGATTTGAGAAATAAATGGTACAAAATGATAACATTTTAAAACGTATTATACTCAGCAAAAATATAAGTGTAAAATTAATGCTGTGGAAAAATAAGCCATAATGCTTAAAGCAAGCAGCTGACTGTAATCCTGCTTCTGTTTTCCATGAAGTGTAACATTGGTCATCACAATAGAAATGCAGGTTCCCATTCTTTCCCTCTTCATCTGCAGGGATTTGAGAAACCAATCTTATTGCCCTGGACATCCTCTCATTTTATAAAACAAGAACAATGATAGTTTCTATGTGAGGTTTGTTAGAGACAGTGCCTATACACCACTTATTATAAAACCTGGTACACTGTTAGTGATGAAAAAATATTAATGGTGATCATGACTAATGACATTATTTGTTTACACACATGGAGAAGGGACAAGACCAAAGAATTTAGAAATAGACACAACTAGGTTGAAATTCTTCTCTGCCTCTTATTATCTTTGTGGTCTTGTGAAATTTTGTTAATTTTTCTGAGTCTATTTTTCTTATCAGTACATGACAGGCTAATGAGTCCCTCTCATTACTGGATGAGGATTAAGTGAGCTGAAAAGTGGAGGGGGTGGAGTCAAGATGGCAGACTAGGAGGACGTGGAATTCGCATCTCCTCACAACTAGGGCACCTACCAGGCACCGGCGGGGGACCACAAGCACCTAAGGTGACGGGAGGAACCCCCAGCGACCAGGTAGGACGTGGGGCATGGGGGGAGTGAAGGGGGAGGACAAGTGGAGGTGGGACGGGACTGGTGCCCCTGAGGGCGGCTGGGGGAGGCGAAGGGATCCCATGCCCAAAGGGGAACCATTAGGAGGGCAGAGAATCAAAAGGGAGCATGGCCAGGTTTCCCCTGCCCACTGGGGCCCCCAGGAACCTGCTGAGATCCCAGGCCTGATCCCCTGCCTACCGAGGCCCCCTCCAGCGGCGCAGGTCCTGAGGGAGTGCGAGGGATGGAAGGGGGAGCAAAAGTACATGCCGAACCTCCAGGACCGGCATCCCTGAGGGGTGGCTGGGGGAGGGGAGGAGTTCCTACACCCAGTGGGACCCACCCATGGTTAGGGGTCCAGTGGCCATGGGAGAGACCCTGGGGGAGACGGTGTGGGACGGGCACGAAGGAATGGAAGGGAACGTGGCCATTGCTTTCCCTGTGCACTTAGGCAACGGGGAGCCTTTTGGGCTCCTGGGGCTAATCGTCTGCCCTCGGAGCCTCCCTCCTGGGGTGCAGAACCCAAGCCCCGCCCCTACATCCCCACCCAGGGCCCTACCTCTACATTCGGAGACCCCCTGTGAGACCCCCTCCAACACGTTGGGCCTAAACCCCACACACACACCCACACTCAGGGCCCAACCTCCAAACTCCAGAACTCCACGCTCTGGAGGCCCTCCGTTCCACATGGTGCCTCTCCCCTTCCACGCAGGTCCTAAGCAGCGTCCCCACCCCATGCATAAGTAAATTCCTAGTAATGGAATTGCTGGATTGCAGGGCATGTGTATATATGTTTTTATTAGATTTTACCAAATTGCTTTCTGAAGTGGTCATCTGTCTTACTGAGAATAACAAGCAGAAATTTTTAAAGCTCTATAATTATTTTCCTGTATGTTTATCCTTAAATAAAAGGTCATTGTCAAGGGCACTGAGGGACACTTTATGCTCATCCCTCTTCACCGTCCATTTGAATGCTGAATGTTGTGGAATTCATAATATTGTTGCTCTGCTTATTAGAATTATGTTGAATGCAGAACAAGTATAACATTTTGTGATTATTTTGTATACCTGTATCCCTTTATATAAAGTGAGTCATTAGCTCCTTGGGATATAACTTCCTATGGAAACACTTCTATGAGAAAACCAGATTTACCTTGCATCATTTCACTTTATGGTGCCTTTTGTTAAAGAATCTTAATCATCTGCAAGTATAATAAATTTCTGTAGCTAGAAAATATCTAGTGAATGTAAAAAATGCAGAATAGTTAAAGAGAGTCCTCGAAGAAAACAAAATCATTAGGAAGGAAGGATGGATAAATGAATGGATGAATGGATACATGCATAGAAAGATGATAGACTTGTAATGAAACAAGTATAGTAAAATATTAATAGAATTTAGGTAGTGTCTTTAGAGGTATTCACCACAAATTCTTTAAATTTTTCTATATATTTGCATGTTTTCTTATTAAACTGTTGAGGGAATATAAAAAGATAATGCAGAAAACAATCCATGGAGAATATATATGTCATTAAAGCAGATGAAACTTGAACTAAAGTAACTTTAATAACTAAACCAAATATAATAATAATCAAAAGAAAAATGTTATTTTTCCTAGGTATAGACATTTCTGCTAATGCAATTTCTATTCCAAGATAGCCTGTTGGTTCTTGATTGAAATTGAAGCAATCAAAATCAACCACTATCCATTAGTTTCAAGACATACTTCCTGGGCTTCCCTGGTGGCGCAGTGGTTGAGAGTCCGCCTGCCGATGCAGGGGACACAGGTTCGTGCCCCGGTCTGGGAAGATTCCACATGCCGCGGAGCGGCTGGGCCCGTGAGCCATGGCCGCTGAGCCTGTGCGTTCGGAGCCTGTGCCCCGCAGCGGGAGAGGCCACAACAGTGAGAGGCCCGCGTACCTCAAAAAAACAAAACAAAACAAAAAAAACATACTTCCTATTCCATGTAAATGGATTCTGCATTCTTGGCAGATATACTGACTAATTCTGTATACACAGTAATCAGTGTATTGGGAAGTTCTACCGGGAAGCATCAAACTTATTCATTTACCTGTTTTTGGAGCCTCTGCAGGAGAACCTCCTACTAGGTGAATCTACTTTACATGAATGTCTTTCTTTTATTTCTGTAGGATAGAAAAATAACTTATTGAATGGGTTTCAAAACATCATTGTACAGCAAAAACTGATTTTTATTTCAAGATTTTGCACTATAAGTAAATAAGAAAAATGCATCTATTGAACAGAAAACCGTGATAGAGTACATCAGTCAGGATCCCAGCACGAGGCTAATGGCACATTTACCAGGGTAATTGAGGAGAGCTTAAGAAAGAAACTGTTTACAAAAATTAACGTAAGCTTAAGAAAACCAAAAAGCAATGGTAAAGCAAGGAATGACAAATCAGATGCGAACAATTATCACACCTAGACCCAAAAGGGCAGGAGGGGGAAGCAGGTACCAGTTATAGTGACGGAGAGGGTCCCCTGATGGAAGCTATGTCCTTTTGTGGAGTAACACAGCCAACTCGCAACAGGGGGAGGACAGCCTGGGAAAGTGTACCCCAGTCTTTCTCTTCTCCCATCCTACAAACACCTGCCACTGTCTATGAACAGCTGAACCTATTCAGAAGTTAGAGAGCCTGTTGGTATCGATACAAGACTGTAAAGGTCAGCAGACGGACACAATTTGAGTATTTAGCTAGGAGATCAAAGCTACCCAGTGCATAATCTCTTACAGATTACAAGCATTTTTATACTTTTAAAAAGTCTCACAATATTCTTCTTTGTCAGTGACTTTGTAAGGATAAGTAGATAAACAATGAGGACTTGTTATGTCTCTAGAAATGTTATTTACCATAATGTTATACGTATTTACCAAATGGTCCTATCTAGAAAAAAATTAAGACTTTCAATGAAATAAACACTCAACATCAGTCACTTAAAAAAAAAATCTTAGTTACTGAGTAAAGGGTGAACAAAAGGACGGAAAGTAACGCTTCGGATGATGGGAAGCAAGATCCAACTGGCCCTTCTCCCTCAGGTCGTTATAAGTAAAACTAAAACTTTTTATTTTCTTTAGCTTATTTATCACTTATCAGATTTTGGTAAGGAAGGACTAGCTATTGGTTTTACTGATTTATTTGGTCTTGAGTGACATATTCAAAATACTAAACTTAGTTGTAGCCAGATCTTGCTAAGACTACAAGATTATGTCTAATTCATCTAAAATCTAATTCAAAGCATATTCAACATCTAAAATGAAGCATATTCAGCATGACTTTCATCTTATTTTTACAGAATTTGACATGAAGTTAAAAATATTCTGAATAATACTGTATAAAATAATTGTATACAATTATTTTAATGTGAGATTGAACTAAGGAAAAGGAGTGATTTGATTTTTAAAGTTTTTGTATGTCCTGTAAAATACATCCTTAAAATACCATCTGTGTTTGAAGACCCATTGACTACCTAAATATCCTCATACTTATTATTAAGTTGGAAATATGAACTGGTGCAGCCATTCAAGAGAAAAGTGTGGTAATATTTATGAAATGCTATAAAATAGGCATAAATTTTAACCCATTAGTTTTACTTCTGAGAATTTATCCTAAGAAATTAACTGGACATTTAGACCAAGATTTATGTATGCAATTTTGTTCACCCATAGAGAAAATGAATGGTAAGAAATTATCAAAGAAATAATGCAAGAAAAATTTTCAGGGCTGAAAGAAAACTCAAATGGTCTAACTGAAAGGAATGCTAAGTAAGATGAATAACAGATACCCACACCTAGACATGAGATAAATATTCACAGCTTCATGGATAAAAGTAAAATTTTTTAAAGTTTCCCAAGGAAAAAAAGTGCTATCACCTTCAAAAGAATAAGAGTCAGGCTAGGTTCATACTTCCCATTAGAAAACACTGATTGCTTGAAAACAATGGAAGGGTAGTTTGAAAATTCTGAGGAAATGTAACTCTTAACTTATTATTATATACAAAAATAAATTTTGAATCAAATGTGAGTATAATTAAATGAGAGCATAGACAAATGCCTTGTCTCTACATCCTAACACACACAACCTCCACTTCAGGGAGAAAAAAAGAGTAGAAAATCATATGTTGACTTTAAACTGGAAATGAATAAGAAAACTCAGAAATGTCTGAATTTATCTGGAAATGACCAGACGAATCTTTCTGTCATCCTGTACAATAGGAATTCAAGAGAAAAGTTAAATTCAAGTATAAAAAAGTTATTACTTTTTCTTTTTTCACATCTGAGTTTGTGGCTTGTGAAATTCATAGCTATTAATATTACCATTGCTAATAGTAATTATTTCTGGATACTTACTATCTGTCAGATGATTTGCTAAATGCCTTAATATATAAGCACATTGAATCCTCATAAATTTTATGGGATTTAGGTATTACTGATATTACCTCCAGTTTATGGATGACAAATTAAGGTTCAGGAAAATTAAGTAACTTTCTCAAAGTCACTTATTTAGCAAGTGGTAAAGCCTGAATTAGAACCAGATCTTTGTGACTCTCAAGACTATTGTCTTGAACATCGCCGCAAATTTTGACTAAGGTCCAACTGACTGTCCTCTAGAAACAGTACATGCACCTTCTTTGACCTCCCAATAATTCACTGCTTTCTTTAATATTCCCATTTTTGTGTGTGTGGAGAGAAATAATTAGAATCTTTTCAATCCTGTAACTCCAGAACCTTCCTGGTATTCTCCTGACTCATCTCTTCAAAATCTACCCTATGCTGAAAATGTCCTAGCATTCCCTGTTTTCTGCTGATAAGCTTGCATTGAATAAGTACCTATGTAGAGGCATGCAGAGTTGGCTGAATTCATACCCAAAGGCAACTTAACTCTTGCAAAACCTTTCCAAAAATCCTGGGGAAATGCTTGGAGGGCTATTGTAAGTATTAATGGAAAAATGGTGAAAGGATATTTCAGCAAAAGAGAAATACATTGTTTTTTTCTACTAATAAAAGCAAACACTGAACTTTATGGAGTCAGCATGTCTAAAATTGATTACAGCACACTCTTGGATAATAGGCCATTTATCTTCCATGAACATTTAAATAATGATTAGACCACCTGTTCTTCCCACTTTCACCCTCCTCTCTGAACTCAGACTCCATCCCCAACTTGGTAGAGTGGACATGGAAAGTTCTGTAAGGATTTCCTTTACGCTGCAGAAGTCTAGTGCCAGAGGTGTTTTGAAGCTCAAGTGTATTGCTAATCTTAATGCAGTTTGAATGTCTCAGTACTGAGTTAAGTCTACAGCTGAAGGTTGCTTGCTCACTGTCCGTCTTATTGTGTATTTTTAATCTCAGATATTTAATTTTGTTTTTGCCTATAAGTAATATTATAAACACATGTGTGTATAGTATGTAACAAAGAAAAAATGAATGATCTGTTTTCCTAGTTTACCTAATTCCATATTAATTAAACTTTCAAAGAGTATACCAAATGCAATCATCCTGACATTTTCGTGGCCCTTATTTTCTGTTTCACAACTCCCTGCTGAAGAAAACCTTACAATTCTTTCTACTGCTTCTGGTTTTGCTTACTTTTGTATTTTCCATAACATTATAGTCACTGATAGGGAAGCCGATTGAACTTGCTTTCACTTGGGTAGGAATCATTTGATCTAAAAGCACTTTCCTATCTAACTTTGTCAGAAATAATATCAACTTTGTAACTGACCATCTGCAGGCTCTTGCAGCTACCTGCTAATGCATCTTCAGAGACCTTCCACAGCAATGTCAGAGCTATCCCGGAAGTCTCTCATATATTCTCTGAAAGAAGATCACTACGCTCTCTGCTTCACTACCACTTCACATACCTTGTTCCCCTAACCCTCATCCATGTTTGCAGCTTGATTCTCATCTGTGGAGTACTACTGTGGCCTCCAGGAGCTTCCCAGCCATCCAGCAACCTGCCTCTGCTTAAAGCATCACCATTTTTGTCGATCAGCTGGTTCACGAATATTTACAGAGCACCTACAAAATGCCCAGCACCGATGTATATATCAAAGATGATAGCAAATGTCTTTCTCCTGTGAGTCTTACATTTCAGTGTAAGGTGCTGGGGAACGTATAATGAAAGACAACCTCTCCTTATCACCCCAGAAAAATCTCTTCACAAAAGTAGAAAACATTTTTGTTATTGAATAATCGTTAAACCAAAATGTGATGTGTGGCACAGTCAATCTACAAAAAAGAGATTGCAAAGGCAGAAGGAAATCTCATCCTCCTATGCAGTTAAGCAGATACAACCTACTGCATACATGTTTTCAAGAGAAACAAACTAGTCCTTAATTAAAAGGATGTGACAGCATCATTCGTCATAGCTAGTCTATCCTAAATTTACTGGTAATTAAAGTAGCCACCTGTTTTGCAAAAGTCTTTTAAAAAATAATTTTCTCACATCACTATGACCTGAAGCAGTTTGCAACCTGGGGTCAGCACCCACTGAAGTTAAGGTCTTAGCACCCCAGGAAACTATGGATTGGGGCATTATATTCCTTGATGATTACATTTCAAAGAGATCGTTCCCAGGTCCTTAAGGAAACATTCCTGACTTTTAAAATTAACAGAAGATCAATTTAGCTTTATAAAAAGATTTACATACATTTCAAAGAAACAGGGAAAGAGCTTGCAACTACAAGTTTTCTAAAGTAAATGCATTAAGAAGCAGGAAGGAGTCTCTTCCTTTATTTTCAGCAGGGTAAATTAAGTTCCTTATTTTTCACTTGTGTTTGCTCTTTAAAGGGACATAGGCCATCAATAAGTAGATGAAAAGATGAAAGAATGAACATATTTAAAAGTAAAATGTGTTATAAAAATTAAATAAGCCAATGTATTTGGGAGGTACTTTAGGTAGAATATCAAGGGTGTACTGTCTGAGGACGTGACGTTTGACTTGAGACCTGAGAAGACAAATGTGAAAGTTCCAAGCAGAATAAGTAAATATCAAGGCCCTGAAAGAGGAACAAGAGTGAGTCGTTCAATGGACATCAGAAAGCCAATACCACTGGGATGTAGTGAAATTGGAGAGAGTAAAGCAGACAAAGGTGGAGAAGAAAGTTGAGGCAAGATCAAGACTTTGTAGACCACAGAATGGAGCTTAGATGTTCTTCTGGTTGCAGGGAATTATTTCAAGCAGGGGAATGACAGGATCTAATTTATGCTTTAGAAAGATGTCTGGCTGCTATGCAGCAGATGACTGATTGGAACTGCTGGCAGTGGTTGTATTGGGGAAAGAATGCAGCTAGAGAAACTGGAGAAGAAGCTGTTGTGAAACTCCAAACAAGGGATGAGTTTGCTGGCACTCTGGTTGCTGCAATAGAGGTGCTGAATGCTGTGATAGATTTGCAATGTCATTCTCACCTTCTAGAGGCAGCTCACATGGCCCAGCTTTGGCCCCCTTCTTCCAAATTCCAAGCCAGCAGTGAGTTCTTCCTATTCTTCAAATCTCTCTGCATCTCCTTTGGCCTCATCTCTCCTCTTTTTACCTCCTCTGATGTTCTCTTCTGTAACCAGTTGGAGAATATTCCCTGCTTTTGATGGCTCTTGTGATTAGATTGGGTGCACCTGGATAATCCCAGCTATTCTCCTTATTTTAAGAACTGTTATGTGGTAACCCTAATTCCAACAGGAAAATTCCTTCAACAGGACTAGATTCATGTTTAACTGAATAACCAGAGGATAGAAATCTCAGGAGGAAATTTTTAGAAATGTGCCTACCCAATTCCTCAGTCCTAAAAGGTTTTTTTTTGGAGCTGACCCACCAATTCTTTAGTCCTACACAGATGTGTCTTAATCTCAGCAGCTGACAGCTTAGCGCCCAAATTAGGACAGCAGCTACAATCACATATTATTCATTCATTTATTCATGTATTTAATAAGTATATTTTGAGCTCTTTTCATGTTTTGAGCACTGGAGATAAGGCAGCAAACAAGATAAACGGATCTTTTGTTTAGCATGTAGTTTACATGCTAAGGATAGATGCTGACAGATGTCATTTTTGATATCTTCATAAGACTGGTAGTCAGAAAATGGAGAAACTTTGACTAAGCAACAGATGTTCCAGCTTGCTTTTAAAACATTAGTCTGAAAATGATCAATCAATGTGTTGGTCACCTGCCTGGTGCCGCTCTTTGCCATTATCTCAACAGGAATAGCAGAAATAACTTCTCTCCACATCCTTTTTTTTTTCTTAAGCTTAAGATCTATAGCATAGAGTTCATCCATCTGCAGAATAATTTGAGGTAGAAAACGCTATGTACTCCAAGGGAATTTGACCCTTCGGAAAACCAACGTGCACCTAGGAGATTTACTCTGCAAACAGCAACAACCTCTAAGATTCTCAAAGACACAGATAAGTGGATTCAGAATGGAATTAGTGGTCTTTGGGGTCACATGGAGCATACAGAGAAATCTAAACGAGTCAACCTTTTTAAAGAGCTAGTGACGGCTTGAGGGGGAGGAGGTGATGAAAGAAATTTTGTTCTGACCTGCTTTGTTGTCAGGTCCCTGGTTTGAGCCTGGAATTGGAGCACATTTCCTGAAGCGGCTATTCTTAATTCATCTCAGACCCCATCTGAGCCCTCAGCTGTTATTCTTTTGCATCCATGTGATACCATATGCACCTCAGAAGTTGACATTTCAATGACAAAGTACAAATAAATTTATTAACCTATCTCAAAGGACAAACTGGTTAAAAACAGAGAGCAATCCTACCACACTGCCCACAAACTATGTAAGTTAATTTGCCTACATCAATGATTTTATGTTAAGGTTTGCATTCTGTTGGGTTCCTTGATATCACTCGTCCTACAAATAGGAGGTATAAAGAAAGGAGCTTAATAAACCTTGAGAACAGATTGATTAATTGGACTTAGATGGGCTGAATAGTTTTGTTTTATTTTAATGCCACAAATATTAGGCATATTTAATTTATAGTAAAGAGGGAGGAAACATGGAGGGGAGGCACGTGAAAGGCAAAATGTCCTCAGGTTTCTGGAGGCATTTTGCTTTCACAACTAATGGCTGTGATGGCTTTGCTGACTGAGAGGTAAAGGGCTTGGCAGGGTTCCACAGTTCCAACTGTGCAATTGTCTTTTGAAATGATGAGTGGTTGAAAACATGGTATTTAGAAATCCCAGTGAACTTTCCTACTCCCCTTCACCCCAGTCTTTCAAAATCTTTTTGAAATGAAGGTAAGAACCGAAGTCTGACAAAGGCAACTCATTTGAGCAACTTTTATTCAGTCTTTACTAAGTCCCAAGCTCTATCTTGAAATTATCTTGAAGTTCCAGATCATTCCAGGGAGTTAGTAGGAAAATCTGCACTAAAAGGCAGAAATAATACTTGGTGAAGACTGGACCACATCTGGATGACCTGTCTCTCCTTCCACGTTTCTTTAGAAGCTAGACAATCCCTCCAGAAGTGCCAGAAATTGTTCAAGTTTCATAAGAAGATTCCAAGAGTAAATAGTTAAATAAGTGTAACACTTGCTGATGTTAACCATACAATAAGCATGTTGCTTTTTGTATTTTCGTTTTTAAAAGACATTTGCTTATTTAAAAATGCGTGGGAGAGATACGCTATTCTTTATCATAAGCATTCAATGGATTGTATAATCATTAGTTGGAGTCCTTCCCTTCCCTCCACCTCATGATAAAAGTCTGAGAGTCATTCATACACTATTGATTTGTAATCCAAGCTTAGAGAGAGGCTTTCATTCCCACATGAAGATAAATTTCAGTCAGAAAAAACAATCCAAAATGCCTTGTGTACTTCCGTTCCTCACTGTTTTCTTTCTCTTTTGCCTCACTAAACTTTTGTACTCAATAATTTTTACAGGTTAATGAAAAGAAGCAGGTCCAGAGTGGTAAATACATGTGATTCTGTGAGATATGCAAACATAATGAAGATTATGCCCTGGGGATTTTCCTGAGACAAAAATTATAAGAGCTTATTATTTATTTGAGAAGAGAGAAGAAGCAAACAAAACATGAGCAACAAAGGAAGATTGGGTTGTTTGGTAAGTTTTATTTTGTTTTATTTTCTCCCAATACTCACCTCAGCCCTAGAGACAATACATGACTGTTACTCAGAAAGACAGAGGTAAGACCTATGAATACTCCTCACTTTGATGTCTGCACTTGTGGTAAAATATCTGGACATACATCACCCACAGAGAGTGGCGGGCAGTCACCAGCTCACATACAGAGGAGGCTGACATGTTCTAATATCCATTTCCCTCTGCTCACCACCAGCATAAAGCCTTCAGAAACTGAATCCACCAGGCTCTGAGTAATCTCAGAGTTGAGGTTTATCAGTTCAGTAGAAAGGGTTTCACTCCAGTATCCAGGCAAGGAGCATTACACAACCTCACGACCTTTGCATACAGTTCCACATGATAAGAAATAACTTTTCTCAATAATCAAATTCGTATTGGACTTGTGCCTCTACCTTGCATTTATTGACTTCTGACTCTATACAACAGTTACACTTGTTCACTAATATAAACAGAACAAAATGCCCTCCACTCCAGCAGGATAAACCCTACTGGGGGGACCTCACGTATTAATATATCAGTGATTAGAATCCACGACGTGGACTGAGAATTGCTAAAGGTCAAGTATAAACACGGGAGCATGGAGGCATGTTTGATGACCCAGGAGTGGGAAGACCAGAAAAGGTTTCATGAAGGACGTGGCAGCAGGATTAAACCTTTTCAATCACATAACCATAGACTTATGTGATTCAAAAGATTAGAAAAAAGGCATTCCCAACTTGAGATTAGTGATAGGAAACATTCAGCTGTGTGAAAGCACTTCTAGTGTTAGGAAATCACATGTGTATCAGTGGTATGATGGTTAATTTATGTGTCAACTTGACTAAGCCACAGTATCCCAATATTTGGTACCAATATTGGGTGGATCAGAGTCATTTAACGGTAGAACATCAGTGGAATCTTAGGGATTTTAGATTACACAAAACGCACATAGTGGGAAGTTATTACTAACTTCCAGTCCCACTATTGGAGTCCAGATGTTTACTGCCTGGATCACTCCAGTTCATCTAGCAGCAGGAATTCAACATCCTGAAAGTGTCATTTAGGTATTTCTCACATGAACCTAAAAACCAGTTAGAACCAGCTGCAGCTTCTACTCCCTCCCTTTTTTCTACTTCTCTTTTTTTTAAAATTAATTAATCAATTTCTTTAACATCTTTATTGGAATATAATTGCTTTACAATGGTGTGTTAGTTTCTGCTTTATAACGTGAATCAGCTATACATATACATATATCCCCATATACCCTCCCTCTTGCGTCTCCCTGCCACCTTCCCTATCCCACCCCTCTAGGTGGTCACAGAGCACCGAGCTGATCTCCCTGTGCTATGCAGCTGCTTCCCACTAGCTATCTATTTTACATTTGGTAGTATATATAAGTCCATGCCGTGTCTACTTCTCTTCTATTCAAATTCCTCAATTCCAAATTCCTGCTCAAAAGCCAACTGGGTAAAACCAAATTTACTACTGCCTAACTTGAAAAAAATAATAATAATACGTGTAACAAGGATGTTACCTCTGGATACTCCCAATTTAGAGCCCTTAGGATGCCAAACTGACATGAGAGCCCAAGTGGGGTTCGGAGGGCCCCTTCTTCAATTCATTACCACCCACTGTCCTTCCGGTATACAGCAACAGAATTTTGCAAATTCCTTCTTGAAAATATTTGTCAGCCTCTTCCTCTTACTCCTATCCTTAAGATGTTCAACACCATCATGTATGGTCCATTGTGATGAAGTTTTCTTCATTAAATTTAGTCCCTTTAAGATTTGAAAGATAAATGTCCTATTTCTATTCATTTAGTAGTTGATTTTTTTAAATTTCAAGTGACATATTGAACCAAGCATTTTTATCATCATGTAGCTAAAAATCTCCTTTTATCTTAAGATAATAAACAAACAGGCACTCAAGCATTTTTAAACAAAGGTTTTCACTGAAGGCATTTTAACATAATATAGAAAAAAATGGAAAGAACCTAAATTTGTAACAGTATCAGAGTTTTCTAAAACAAATATATGCTCCAATTAAATTGAAAAGGTTAATTAAATGTTCATATACTTTTATGATGGATATAATATAACCCAAACATCATAATAATTTTCTAAAAAACTTAAGTGGTAAATTATTTCCAAGAAATATTTAATGGGAGATGCAGGACACAAATGGTATATATTATTTAATTGCAAATATGCATATATGTGTCTTTATATATTTCGTGCCAAATTAAATATATTTTCTTATATTATGAGTAAAAAGATTGAACCAAATATACTAAAGGAAGCAATGGTGATCTCTGGTGAAATATTTTTTGTATATATAATTTTCAACTTTTCACATGGCTCATATATAGCATTCATAATCAGATAAAAATAATGAATGTGATTTGGGGAAGGGGTAAGTTAAGAGAAAGCAGTGGAAGGGATAGTTACTATGAGGGATTGCCCTCATTACATCAATATAGGAACTATTTTGCCAAAAAGTGGATGGTACTGGCTTATAATTCACACTTTTACTCATAAATCTCCTGCTTTGTGGTACCTCTGTTAAGGATTCAAGATGTATCAAGCTCAACCACCAGAATGCAGTGAGAGAGGCAGTAGACCATGGTGAAGTCAGACAAGTATAAATTAAAATTAAGCTTAGCAATGTCACTGAACCTGGCAACATTCAACCTCTGTGAGTCTCAGTTTCCTCATCTGTGAAATGGGGGAGTAATATCTACCTCGTCAACTTTTTAGGAAAATTAAAATATAAAAAATCATATAGGTAAAGAGAATAGCTCACTGCCTGGCACAGTTTCACTTAACGGTAATGTTAAAAGTAGTTGATGCTATTATTCCTTCTACTTTAGAATTAACTTGTCACCATGAAGCCACTCTGCAAGAATGGGGAGGCACCCTTTCAAGTAAAAAGCATAATGGTCATAAAAAGAACAATAGTGGTAGCAATGCTAACTGCAGGCAGGGGTTTGGCTGTATGTTTCTCCATATCGTGAGTCAGCATTGAGTTTGTAAAGTTGCTTGGCAAAAATAAATAAATAAATAAATAATAAATGGAACCATATGGTTATAACAAAAAAAAAATTCTGATACTGGCACTTTATTTGAATAAATACTTCATAAATAAATACTTAAATAAATACTCTGCTTGAGAAAAAGAATGAAAACTTTTAAAATATTAGTAACTCAAATCTCATGCAATGAAGTGGAAATAAAACACAAGTGTAACCACTAATTGGAAGCTATTTCAGCAAAAGCATTTAAAGGTCTTTGGTCGCAGCATCATACTGTACATTACTCACTTTGCATGAGACAACAAGGAAACACTATATGACCATTGACTATGCATGAGGCGCTACTGGGAGCTGAGGGCACAAGATAGAGCTTATTGGTTGCTCAACCTTTGTGATTTGATCTACATTCATATTCATGTCTTATCAAATGGTAGCAGACTACTTATTACTTTTGTTATCTCTTATTTTCATAAGAGATATCTCATCTCTTATTTACATAAGCATATTAACTGATTATTTTTGGAGATAACATCTAAGACCCAAAATATAACCAATAAAAGAAAAGATTTTCAAAGCAGTGAAATAAGGTACACATAAAGGAGAGTAGAGTAACATTTATAAAAAAACTATGTACAACATGAAGAGCTAGACCCTAATCTCCATTTACAAATAGGAAACTGAGTGACAGAGAGAGGATAACTTAATTTGTTCAAAGTTCTGAAGTTACTTAGTGGTAGAGACAGAAGTCTAACTATAAAAGTTCTGCTTTATTACAAAGGTCTTGATCCCTTCCCCCAAACTAAAGTATAAAATGCCATATCCTCCCTATCTGCATTGCTGAACACTTGTGGACAACTCTACATTTACACACATGTGAGAGAGTAAATAATGAGATATAATCAACAGTTTTCTAGTCAGCTTAACCTTTCAATTATTTTGCAAGGTGTTAACATGCCCCTAAATATCTTTGATGCTTGTGTTATTAAGTATCTAGGAAACTAAACTGCAAAAAACCTCAAGTATCTCCAAACCCAATATAACAATAGCTCTTATTTCATTTCACGTACAGTCTTCATAAACTGTTCCATGCATAAAGCAAATTCATACAGAATATTACAAGTAAAATCATTTTCAGCCTTCTGGGATTTCCTTAAAATCCAGTGAGTCATCTGTGGCCACGCACAAGGGCTATCTGAACACATCAGCATTGCAGGAATGGGACCAGGAGGACTGATGATGACACATCTACATTATTTTTATTGGATATTGGAAATTATCTCATGAGGAAAAGGGGAATACATGACAGCTTTAAAATCCAAACTGAAAGCTTCTTTATTTTGTTTAACTACTAGTCATATACTTGAGCACAGTCAAAAAATATAATCCTTCTCAGATTCCCTTTCATTGGTGCTTCCTTACTCATATATCACCCCATCCCTCTTCCTCCTTGCTTTGACTTCCTGAAAACACAAATGTGATGATTTGAAGAGATTTCATAGATCTTTAATTTAAAGAGAAAATAATAATGTACTCCACTATTACTGAGTTTTATCTTAATTAAAGTGTGGCATAGTGGTAAAAAGTATGGCTTATGGAGTCAAACTGTCTCTGAATTCTGTTCTGCAATGTACTAGCCATGTGACCCTGAGCAAGTTCTTTATCCTCTGATTTCTTTAGTTTTCATAATCTGAAAAATGGACATAATAATGTTGAGAAGATCAAAAAGTGAATATTCCGTATGTTTAAACACTGAGACTTTCATTTTGGACTATGAGAGAACCTGTGATTGGCTATAATCCAGGCATACAAAATAATCTACCGATTAACCATTAAGATAAGTTTTTCTGGAAAGTCACTAGTCACAGGGTCAGTATACAAAACTCGATTGTATGACTGTAGGTTAGACATGTATGATTAAAATTACAAGGACAAATATTCCATTACACTAATGTTTAAATACATCAAATAAATAGTAAATAAATGTAGTGAGAGATGTGTAAGAACTCTACACTGAAATATATAAAACATTAGTGAATGTTTCGCTTCTGGTATAGCCAAATAAGGTCTTTCCTACAGACAACAAACCTAAGTGCCGAAGGGAAAAGTCTGAAATCACAGGAGTGCAACAAAACCAGATTTTGAATGGGAGAAATCCGGTACAAAAAGAACACGGCATGGCATCTGATCCCTGTATTTTAATGGATTGTATCTAACGGCAGCTACAGTCAGCAGCAGGCAGGGCAACTAAAACTCCAATAGAGCGCTCGCAGGACCAGAGGACTGAGTTTCAGTACTCCCTGTGCTTTCAAACTTATAAAATATTCACATTAGTGTTGTCATATTCTTCCGATGAATCAACTCTTTTATCAATATAAAATGTCTTTTTTTTTTCCCTCTAGCAATACATATTTTATTGCAAAATACCTTAGCTTAGCACCTTTTGAGGAGGTATGGAAGGAACCATTAGGGGTTTTCTGGGTTGCTAGAATATTTTGTTTCATGATCTGGGCACAGGTTACATGGGGGTGTTCAGTATGTGAAAATTCATCAAGCTATATTCTATAACCATTTACTTTTCTGTATGTATTTCATGCTTTACTAATGTTTTTAAAACATTTCTAGTTAAACAGTGTTCAAAAAGTGCTTAGAGTTGGAGCTGGCAGAACCCATGGAAACAAAGGTTTATTCAATCTGAGAGCTACAGTACCTTAGAAAACCTACAGTGCCAGCACCTCATCTTCTGGATGAAGGAGATTCGACCCAGAAGGAAGCAGAGCTGTGCCTAGGACAGAGCCTGAGCCCAGCTGCTTCACCTAGGCCAGAAATTGCAGTGTTTGGTTGCTATGCTATTAGTGCTATTCGAATCTGCCATTTACCTTGGCATTTCCAGAGGGTGTGAAGGGAAGTGGCTCATGGACCTTTCTGGTCTTCGATAAAAGTAGACAACAGAGAACAAAGCTGCTCTCCTTTATTTGTCCTCTGAGTTAGCATTGTCTTAGATGATGTCCTTATTCTGTTTTCAAAAGGTTTTCCTGTGAAGTCATTTTCTCCCAGGAAGAGCACACTTGCATGATCGGGAAAACATTGAAAATGGAAGAGGGGTTGAGAGATTTTGCCAAGAAAATAATGCCTTGATCACATAAAATTCTCACTGACAAAGACTAAGGAATAATCCCTAAAGTGTCATCTAACTCTGATAATACTCGCTTAATTGTGAGTTGGAATATGGGCACACAAACTTTAGATAAAAAAACGGGAAATTTAGAAAAGAGCAACTTATAGAGCTGAGGCATCAGTGTTTTGAGAGAGGAAGGCAGCGTGGATAAAGTTTAGAAGTGGCATTTCATCCTTGTACCTTTGTGTTTTTTCAATGAGTTTTTAATCATCTTCCCCAGAAGTAAAGAGGTGATGATGAATGCCTTAGGGCATTCAGACTGCTATAACAAAATACCACAGATTATTTATAAACAGAAGTTTATCTCTCACGGTTCTGGAGACTGGAAGTCTAAGATCAATGTGCCAGCATGGTCATGTTCTGGTGAAGGCCCTCTTCTGGTTGCAGACTGCCTGTTTCTCTCTGTGTTCTCACATGGTAGAAGGGGTTAGGGATGTTTGTGGGGTCTCTTCTATAAGGGCACTAATCCTATTCATGAGGGCTCCACCCTCATCACTAAGAAACTCCCAAAGTCCCCAACTTCTAACAGCATCATCTTTGGGGATTAAGACATCAACATGTGAATCTGGGTGGGGGATACAAACATTCAGACCATAGCAATGGGTATTTTTGTGAAAGCCAGACACTTAGCATTCATTGTGCAATCATTATATTAGTTGTTAGAGTGAGAAAATAATGTCTCACTAAGCGTCAAGCAGTACTGCTGGGCAACTGTTCATTCACTCCGTGGGTTGGATTGAATTTGGGCATCAACTGTGATACCAGCAGCTCCCTTTAGAGCCACGAGAGGCGACTGCACACATAGCACAACCTCAGCTCACTCTAAAAGCTGCAGCATTTCCATGGGTGGCTGCTATGGAGACAGAACTAACAATGAGTGCAGCCTGGCCAGAGACTCCTGAGAGTGCTTTCCAGCTACACCTCCAGAACTGATGGTGTCAAGCATCAATATAAAATAAATGGAGCCTGAGATGAAAATTCACAAAGCAGGAGTCACAAAAGGTTTGGTTGAGAAAATCAAAGTTCATCGTTGGGTAAGAGAGAACTCAGTCTCAGGGCACAGCCAAGATCAAAGTCAGTGCACGTCAAAATCACAACACTAAAATTCAGTGCCAGGCTTGCAATTTGAGGAAAGATAAAATTGGAACAGGTGAGCAGCTAAGAAAATAATGGAAAGCTGTTTTAGCTATTAGTGCGTTGTTTTTGTTTTTTGTAAAGAAGCAACCAGTAGCTTCATCTCTGAGGTTGCATAATATGGGGAGCAGCAGTGGGTCACAAGTCCCCAGAGCTGATGCTCAAGCATTGGCAGAGTGTGTACTGAAATCCATCTGCATAACATTCTCACCCAGGGAAGGAGAAGGCAGCAAGAGAGTAGAGGCGATTAGTCTAAAGATTCTGCTGCACCCCTATACCCGCTCCCACTCACCATCTATCTTAGTTTCAACCCATAGCACCATCTAACCACTGTGAATCATTTCTCTAATCAGTGTATATAACACATGTATAATCAATTTCCTGCATTATTTTTTGTTTTATTTTAAAGTGGATCTGGAACTTCTGATAGAGGTGGTCCATGGATTACATTTTGAGAAGACTTTCTTTAAATACATTTAAAGTCTCAAATCTATCCATATTACAATGCAAACATTTTGGGAAGACTTATTTTGCTCACAATACGCATAAGAAAGTAAGTTTTCTCTACTAATTGGTAGTCTGAAACTAAGTGGATCTGAGTGACTTACCAAATTATGTCATGAGCTGTGCAAATAGATTGCCAAAATATGTAAGGCACATTGTCCCTCAGCTCCATTCAAGGCTCTGATTCCGGAAAATCTTAGACAAAGACTAAGGAATAATCTCTTATTGGATTTCCCAGACTTCCTTGCCAGTTAGATTCTGGTTTGATTTTCCATTGAGAGGTACTGGCAGGACACTGGAAGAAGAAAAAAATGGATGAATATGGCAGTACTTCTAGGAGTTGAGCACAAGAAGGTGTGTGGGCTCCTGAGCTTCTATTCAGTTGCACTGGTGCAGTTTCAAAGCAGCAGCAATAGCAGTGACATTGCCTCCCGTGGAGCAGGGACAAGTGACAGCTGGACACCAGCCCAGGGATAGCTACAGATTCCACTTCTCTGGATAAGCCCTTCCTTGTTTGGGCTCCTCTAGTGGCCTCTCTGCCCCATCCACTCCACCAGCCCTTCTGACACCTGTATAAGCAATTCCATGCATTATAACCCTCCCTGCCTGAAAGACCTGGAACTGTTTCCTATTCCCCTGTCTGGATGCTGACTGTTACAGTTGGTAAATTATTAAACTATTTCAAGCTATTTTTCTCAGCAATCTGCCCTATACCTTTAAGAAAAACCAGGAAAACAAAAAGGATATATAAGGAAAAAATGTGTTACTTCCCTTCATTTTTAAATAAAAATGTCATGCAGTCATCATTTTGTAGCTTATAAATTATTTCCAGAGATTGTCTCATTTAACCCTCACATTAATACTGGGGTTTCAATTTTTTTTTTAATCACCATTTGCTTCATAGTTAATGGAGAATGTAAGTTATTTGCCCAAGGTCATATATGAAATGACAGAAGTACAACTTGAACTCTGATCTTTTAACTCTGTTCTCTCCAAGAACAAAGCCCTTTCTCTTAAAATTTCTTCACTAATTTAAGAAAATCACATTTAAAAAATAAATCCTTAGGTTTTATGAATTTTTCTGATCCATAAGAAGAAAATCTATACATCAGCCCAAGTGCACATACTTTCTCTACCCATATGGTTACAGTATTTTCTTGTTTGGGCATACATGAGAGCAAATTCTTTCCCTGGATCTTAGCATCTTAAGATAGATGGATGTAAATATGATAGAATGAAATAGTAAAAGTTCCTTTCTAACCATCAGATTCTTACGCTTCTGTGACTCTAGTCAGTGATTCTTAATTGTTCATCTCAGTGGCATGTTGTTGAGGAAAATGCAAAATTTTAATTATTTGAGATAATGAGAGACAGCATGCAGCCTCCACAGATAGTGTCCCAAGCTTGAAGAATGTTTTCGCACAAGATCACACTTATGCATTGTGACAGGTTACATCATTTCCCACGATGATGCACCATCTGGCCCAGGGAAGAAAACAAGTATGGGCTCTGTTGTTGTTTAAATATGATGCTGTTTTCAAAGCTGAGATTCAATAAATATTCACCAAGCCATAGAGGAGACTCATAGATCCTTTTAAATCACAATCTTTACTTAGATTCATGGTCAGGCCATGGAAAAGGGTAAATGTCAGCAATTGCATTGTCCTGAAATCATTGAACAATCACTTTATTTTTAAGTGATAGTAATGATAATTTACAAACTGAGGACATAAAAAGTTAAAGGGAAGTTTCCTTGGTTTTGGCTTTGGTCAATATAACTCTATGAGATTGCTTGTATATTAAGGCATGTAAAAAGGCATATTGAAATGTCCCCTTATTGCCACAGATTTATTGCCACAGATAAGTATCTCTTGTAAATGCTTTAACAAGATATCAATTGCTTTTGACTAGAACACTGACTTGTGATGATTTTTATAGATACCCTGTCAGGAACACAGTATGATACATGTTAGGCAATTTTCTAGTAAGACCACTAGAGTAAAGCAAATGACATTCCAGTTAATTATTTTTGTGAAAGTGTTATTTTTTATTCCTTAATTTTCCATTTTCTCTTTCCATTTTCCAAAGTTGAAACCACATGAAAGTTTGAAAGTTTACTGAGGGAAGAGAAACATAGGGGGATTTTAAAATACTTTCCCAACTAGAGTTAGACTGTAAAATAAAAAGTTTTGAAGATCAGGTATGCTTTAAGCATGAAGTCATATGAAAAAACAGGAAGAAATGTATGAACTAGGTAAATAAAATCATCAAGCTGAGATATTTATTCATTTTTTTCTTTAGTATTCCAAAGGGATCCCAGCAGTCTTAGGTTTCTTGAGGGCTTGAAGTCAGTGCCTATTGATATATTTTTTAGTCCCTGGTGACTTTCAGGAGGCTCACAGAACCTTGCACTTGGCACTGCCCTCCGGTGTGCCACAACTACTGAAGCCCATTGCCTAAAGCCTGTGCTCCACAACAGGAGAAGCCACCACAATGAGAAGCCAGTGCACCTCAACGAAGAGTAGCGCATGCTCGCCGCAACTAGAAAAAGCTCACGCACAGCAGCTAAGACCCAACGCAGCCAAAAATAAATAAATAAATAAATAAATAAATAAATAAATGTATTAAAAAATAAAAATAAAAAAGCCAAAAAGAGAGGCCTGGAACAGATCCTTCCCTCACAACCCTCAGAAAAAATCAACCTTGCTGATGCCTTGCTCTTGAAATTCTAGCCTCCAGAATTGGCAGAAAATAAATTTCTGTTGTTTAAGCCACCTATCCTGTGGTACTTAGTTACAGCAGCCTGCTACTGTTACTACAATTGATAAATTATCCAGCAATATATAAATAGAACAATACATCATAATGTAGTAGGGTTTATCCCTCAAATGAAAGGTGAGTTAGCTGAATATTTGATAAGCAATCCATGTAATTCACCATATTAAAGAAAGAGTAAATGACAGTAACTATGTGGTCATTTAAATAGACGAAGAAATATCATTTGAAAAAATTCATGATGAAAATAAAAAACTCTTAGCAAACTAGGACAGTACATAAATATTATAAAGGGTATCTAGCAACAATCTACTGCTAAAATCATTCTTAATGGTATTGACTGAATTGTGTACCTCAAGATAAGGACAAGGGCAAAGGTTTCTGCTCTTAACCAATGCTGTTAAACATTTACTCTGAGGCCCAAGCCACTGCCATAAGTTAAGAGGGAAAAAAAAAAATCATAGAAAGATGAAACACTACCCAATTGTTTTTAGGAAGCCAGCATACCTCTAACATCAAAGCTGAACAAGTACATTATGAAAAAATAAAATTATGGATAAATTCCCTTCATAAGTATAGGCTCAAAAATTCTCAACAATGTATTAGCAAATTGGATCCAACAGATTAAACTCCTTGAAGTTGTATTAGTATACACACACATACACATACACACACACACAGTTGATTCCAGGAATACAAGTTTAACATATAAAAATCAGTCAAAATAATTACTCGTTCAGGGAAAAAAATGAGAAAAATAACCATTCAAAAAATAGAGGAAAATTATTTAGCAAAGTTAACACACATTCACATACAAACACAAAATATATCAGTAAACTAGGAATTAAAAAAACTTCCATCTTATAAGGCATCTAAGAAAAACCAACAGCTATCATCATAGTTAACAGGGAAATGTTGAATGTTTTCCACCTAAGATCAGAAACAAGTCAAGAATGTTTCCTCTTTCAATTACATCAATATTATACTAGGAATCCTTGAAAATATGCTAATGCTATAAAAATAAGGCATAACTATTGAGAAAAGAACAGTTTATTCTCAATTAACCTGTATGTAGAAAATATGCAAAAGGAATATAAAAGTGTAATTTAATAAATTAATTCAGCAACTCTCTTGATATAAGTTCAATATACAAAAATCAATTGTATTTCTATATACCAAAAATAAGAAACGAAATTACACAAACCGTACTATTGGTAATATCACCAAAGAACATTTAAAAACTGGAAATACATATAATGAAAAATGTAAAAGATCACTATAATAAAAACTACAAAACATTGCTGAAAAATTAAAGAACTGAATAAATGGACAGATATGCCGTGCTTCTGGGCTGGAAGACTAGATAATGTGAAGATGTCAATTTCCTCAAAATTCTAAATTATATTCAAAAGTTTAGCATTTTCAGTAGCAACTGACAGCCTGAATAATTAAATTTATAACCGGAAAACACTGAAAATACAAAAAGCTTTCTAACAATAGAACAAATCTTGAAGATTTAAACTATCTCAGTTTTAAAACATAAATCTAGTCATTAAGAGAGAGAGATATTGACATAAACGTAGTTAGATTGACCAGTGGAGCAAAATAGAGACCAGAAATAGACCCTCACATATACAGAAAATTGATTTTCATCACTGAGAGAAAGAATGTCTTTATAACAAATGGTGGCAAAACAGTGGATATATGTTTGGGGAAAAAAAATACCATAAACCTTGACCCTTACCTCACACCATAAATAAAATTTACTTAAATTGGGACCCTAGGGAGGATCCTAACAGCAAACTTAGGAAAACATCTTTGTGACTTTGCAATAGATGAAAAATTCTTAAATAGATCACAGAAATGACTGCCATAAAAGAAATGTATTGATAAACTAGTCATAATCAAAACTGAAAACTGCTCATCAAAGAAAGACACCAAAATGAAAAGAGCAAGTCATAGACCAAGAGAAAACATTCATAATACATATATATACAGAAATACTGGCAGCAGATGTCACAATTTCCCTCATATATGAAGAGCTCCCACCAACTAGTAAGAAACAGATCAGTGTCCCAAAAGGAAACATGGCAAACAGACGTAAACTCAGAGTTCACAGAAAGAGACATACAAATGGCTATTAACTATAGCATTAGATATTCATTCTCATCAATGAAATGAGAAATGCAAAAAAAAAAAACACTGAAATAACACTTTTCTCCTAATAGGTTACCAAAAAAGTTTTTGATGTTAACATGTTTATAGGATATTGTGAAATATGCACTATCATGCATTATGGGTGGTAATTTAATTTCAAGAAAATTGGCACCCTTATAAAGTATACTTCCTCCATATAATTCCTCCATATCTGCTGGGAATTGTACCCTGGACCACAGCAAATATCTAAAGATATTCAAATCCCTCATATAAACTGGTTTAGTATTTGCATATAACCTACACACATCGTCCCATATACTTAAATCATCTCTAGATTACTTATAGTATTTAATGCAATGTAAATGCTGTTGAAATAGTTGCCAGCCCAAATTCAAGTTTTGCCTTTTGGAAATTTCTGGATTTTTTTCCAAATATTTTTGATATGCAATTGGTAGAATCTGGGGATTCTACCCACAGAACAGAGAGCTGATGGCGTCTATAAAATTTAAAACCCACCCATACTTTGTTAGAGTATGCCAGAAGTGTATAACTACGTACACACTGTTCAGTCTTCTCTTGTCGGTCCCTGATGAAAATGTTATGCTAGCATTCCAGTCCTGTTACTGCCTTCCTATGGATTCCTTTTGTATATTGAACTTATACCAGGGGACAGACTAACTTGTTATGAGTTTCAGCCGTATTTTGTCAGTTATTATTCACAGCTGAATGCAAACCCGAATTTATGCACATAATTTCATTTCTAGGAAATTATCATGTAAATACAATTCCAAAGGTGTGCAATTGCGACAGTATGTAATTATATTATCATTTATAAATAAGCAAAATGCTTAAGTATCCATCCATAGAGGACTGTTTAAATAAATAATAGTACATTTTAATCTAATATATTAGCAGTTAAAAAGAATGGTGCTGCTTTTTAATGATTGATAGGAAATCATCTCTATGATATATTACTTGGTAAAGAAATATAGAGCTGTGTGTATAAGAGGGTGCTGTTTGTGATATATAATTTAAACAGAAGCATAAATATACATATACACAAATGCACACACATGTAAATACATGAACACTCCCAGCTACCCACCCTACACAGATGTGCTGGCCAAACATCACATAGCTACACAAAAATACGCGCACACACACACACACACACACACACTGTTATATATGCTTAGAAACTTTCTGAAAGGATCTTCAAGAGATTGTCAAGAATGACAGTATGAGGAATTTGTTGTTGGTAACATTTTTTGTCATTATTAAGAAAAATTTTAAACCAGATAATTGAAGTAAAGCAAAAGTCACCCTAATGCCAAGAAAAAAAGTCATCAATGACAGTTTTTTATAAAACTAGTACCTTCTCAGCATTCCTCTTTGATTAAAAAAATTGGTCTTCGGGAATTCCCTGGCAGTCCAGTGGTTAGGACTCCGAGTTTTCACTGCCCAGGGCGCAGGTTCAATCCCTGGTCCGGGAACTAAGATCCCGGAAGCCGCACAGCACGGCCAAAAAATAAAAAACAAAAAAAGTGGTCTTCCTGTCCATTGAATTAATACTTTTCTTTATCAGCCTCTTGCTTATTATAGGGCATTTCCAAAATGCCAAGTACAAAGCAAATCAATTGAAGGGTAAAATTGAAAACTTGTAAATGATACAAGATTTCCTAATTCAATGCAAATGATGGTGATGTCTGTTCCAATCAGCAGCCATATCAGGAACAAGGGAGGATCTAGCAGAGCTTGGCTAGATAACCATTGGAGTAAAGAAAGGTTGTGGGCAACACAAGTATCAGTGATTAAAAGTAAGCAATTTAAATATCAAAACTATAAGGTAGTCATATATTCAATATTGTAAAATCTACTTATGTGGTATTTTATTTTGACGATTAAAATAAAAAGTAAAAGACGTCCTGTTATGTTTACATACAATTTTGAACTGAAAGTTACACTGAAAAGAAAAAAAATCAACACAAAATTCATTAGAAGAATTAATGCAATATTATGGGTATAATTATAGTTTTTGGTTAGATACAAGCTATAACTTGCATTTAGTTTTCAAGCCAAGTTACAACCAGGTTTTCTCTTTATATAAGATTGCCAAATTAAAGACAAGACAGTTAAATTTTATTTTCGTATAAACAATGAAAAAATTTTAGTATCAGTATACCTCACATGCATGTCTTATGAAATGTTCACATGGGACGTACTGATACTACAAATATTATTTGTTGTTTTCCTGACATTCTAATTTATCTTGGTGTCCTGTATTTATATTTACTAAGTCAAGCAGCCTCAATACAATGATATGCTAGTTCCCATTTTAACTGGATTTTGTTGGCATCATTTTTCTAGTACCAATTACCTCAGGAAAAAACTTTCTGAATTGTATTTAAAAACTAGAAGGAAATATCATCAGCTTTTTTTTTCTTTTCTTTTTACTTCCTTGTATTGTGCAAAGTTTCTACGAGGAATAAATATTACACTTGAATTCAGAAAAACGGTGCTTCAAAGCAAAATAACAAAACAACATGCTAGACTAGCCAGAAATGCCTGGAGTCTAAAGGGAATTAGTCCAATTACAAAGGCAAGGCGTCTAAAAAGGGGGGGGGGGGGGAAACATGGATTGGGGGATGGGACATAAAGCAAATTAATTTTTTTCTTTCCTTTTATTGCGTTTTTGTTATGGTTTCAGGCAGTGTTTCAATTTGAACTCTCTGTAAGCTTTTAAAATGTTTTTGTGCTTTCACACCCTGATAAAGTGAGAAACAAACTAAACAGATTGATAAAGGGTGACGTTGTGTAAGAGTTTAAACATTTAATAAGGAGTAGAATTTGTATAGAGCAGTGTATTTTAAATATACATGAAAATTAATAAAAACATACGAAGAAAAATGATGCTAAATAAAGAGCAGATATGTGTTAGTACATTCAGTTAAGTCCTGCTTGCAAATTTATTTTAATGTTAACCATTTTGAATTGATCCATGGCTTCTTTGAGTGCCTACAATTGTGCTTGGAGCAGAAAAGATTACCAATCAACGTTTGCTGAATCATTGATGAATACACAGTGAAGGAACAAATTGCATAAAAACGGGGTATGTGGCTGCTCCATTGTTTACATGCCATTGCCAGTCAATAGCTGCTTTACATTTTATATGAGTTACAGTATCTCCACTCTGTTGTGCACAATTACTAACAGAGTGCAACATATTTTCACAGAAACAAATTGCTAAGACACATACCATTAGGGATGCTTCTTTCTTATACTTCCCAGATGGAACTGAATATTGAACAACAGTACCTCAATTATAATCATGTTAATATAATGAAATATCTTTGGAAAGTTTCCAGGCTGTTCATGTTGCAATATCTGGAAGTCAACTTGAAGGCTTCCTTTAAATCATTCTCCTGATGGTCTCTCTAATCTCAGGCAATAGCAGATTCACTAAGTCATTCATTTTGCAGTATGGTGTGTGTCACACTAAGAATAATATAGACAAATAAGTTAACTTTTTTCAACCTACTTGGTTTGCATTTTCCCTACTAAGATAATTTTTATTATCATCAATAATTGTGTTGATGCCCATGGCTGTGTAACACAGCTGGTACTAAAGCGATTTGCAGAATTGAGATAGAAAATACTGTATTTAGTGATATGAGTATAAACTCAAGAATAATGTTTTCTGTGAACTCATATTACTTTTACCAACTTTCCACAATTAAATTTTTCACTTTTCTCGTACTCTCTCTCATTAAGGCTCATTCTCGTAATTTGAACTACAGGGCATATTTCTTGATTATATTTTAGTGAGCAACCCTTATGTCAGAAATCAGCTACAAAAAAGAAAATGTATCTGCTTGCATAATAATTGACATTTTTCCCATTTAGGTAGTGATTACTTAAATGTAAAATGGAAAAGTTTTCATGTTGATCTTTCTTTAAGGTTTTTTTAAATAATTTATATAATGAATTTTGGTTTTGGTTTTAAAATGTCATAGGTGAGAAATAATCTGAATCTGGGTTCTGATAGTAACATTTTTTTCATATTGGCCCTTAAAAAATATTGAAGGATAATCTTCTGAAGGGATTCTTTGCTAAGACGAATGATGATAGTTTTCTTGATACCATTAACCCCTTTAAAGTCTCATCTAAAGAAAGAAATCCACAAAATCATCAATAACCTGGACTTTCCCATTTGTTTTGGTCTCAGATCTTCTATCCCAAGCACCACTGCCAGCAAATGTTTCTTCTTTGGAAAGGCTTTGAAAGTCACGCTATGCCAGGCTATTGACTAGAAGTGGTGAGTGCTGACTTGTCTCATGAGTTGGAATATATCCAGAATTTCTCCTGCCACAAGGATGTCTCTGACTTGATCCAAAATGAAAACTATGCCCAGATAGTCCTTTACAAGAACAAGTAATTATGAAGGATATAAAGAACCACCATGCTTGCTTCTCAGTATGCATATTGAATTAATGAAATACAAAGGTTTGTCATGATTAAATGCTGACAGTAAGGCCCCAAGGTGGACTTGTTGATACAAAGAGACGGCACGGGGGGGGGGGGCAAGTTAGGAGGTGATATTTGAGCTTATATCCGTTAGCTTTCACATGGATTACATTTTCTTTACCAACCAAAATGTGTATATAAACTTAGTATTTATTTTTAACAGTGTCTACAGTCTGTGATCAAGTCAGATATCATCTCAGTTCTATTTTTTTCCTATGTACACTGAACTAGTTTTGTGGTGTAATTTATCATCTTCTTGCTTGGGAATTAATGATGTGTGAAGGACTTAATAGCCAAACAGTATCTGATCCTCCTGAGGATACTATGTTGAAATTAAAGCTGTTTTACTTTGGAAATCTGTTGCACTAAGTGAAATAACTGTGCCTAGGGTGTTTTTTCTGTCACTTTAATCTATCACATAAATTAGTTTTTCAAACACTTTAAGTTAGTCCAAAAATAGAGCTATCTCACCGTGAAGGAGAGTTGACTTTTATATGACCCTGGAATGGAGAAACATACCAACTGAGTCTGTGGACAGAAGCTCTGGAAGAGCCACAATCAAACTGGTATTTAAAGATTCAGTGAAAAAGGGCACAAGAAGGTACAAAATATAAAAAACGATGATGTGAATGTATGACATTTCTGCAAGATAGTGGCACATTTTCACAAAGTAAGACTGTGTCATCTGGTAGCTAATAAATCAGTCTTCTCACTTCTTTCTGCTTGACAGTGTCATCTGTTAAAATCACCTGCTCAAACCTTCCTGACTTCCAATTGAAACAAAAATTCAAGACCTTACAACACTTAGAACTAGGATTGAGAGTTAATTTGTTTCCAAAATCTTCAGGAAATTTACGGTAGTCAAAAAACTCACCGTCTAGCAAATGGCACTAAATTGAGACATGCAGTAGATCATCCCAGACAAGCTTCCAGGCAAAGAGCAGAACGTTCATCTAGAAAGAAGGAAAGAATCTTGTGACTGACCCCTTAATTTAGAATATACCTCCTCTGCTGCTTAGGGTTTTCTATTTGTGGGACATGAAGTTTATCCCACTTTTATTTCATAACTACCTTCCTCAAAGAGGCTCTCACTGATTCCTTGCCATTCTACTATATACATTTTCTTAGCCATTTATTCTCTCACTATTTCATAAAACTATTCCACATGGTCTTCTATTTGCAAGCCCCAAGATCCCCTCCCCTCTTCATTCGCAGATGATGACCTTTTTTCTTATTTCACAGAGAAACAGAAACAGTGAGAAGAAACTTTCCACGTGTTTCCAACACAAAATTGACTGATCTATTCATATGTGTGTCCATTTTCTCCTCTTTTCCCTGTAGTATCACAATGCATGAACTCTTCCTCATTGTATACTGGCTTCCAGACTATCTTAGGGACATGCTTTTGCAATTACTCCTCCTCTTTCTTTTATTGTCAAATTTCTCTGCATAAAATTCTCATCTGCATAAAAACATGCTTTAAGAACTTCTTTAAATACACACACACATACACACAACCTCCCTTGATCTCATTTCTTCTCTGGCCACAATCAACTTTCTATACCCTTATTTAATGAACAAATCTTTGAAGGTAGTTTATAACTCAGTCTCCATGTGTCTCCTTTCATTCTGTCTTGGTTGCACTCTAACCAGCCTTTAGTTCCCATAACTCCAATAAAATTAATTTTGTTGCGGTCATTGATAGTTCCATATTGCTGAAGACAATAAGTAACGCTCACTACTGACGTTACTTAAGTCTTAATTATTATGCACATGATGAAAAAGCCTCATAATATGTTAAAACTTACAAATCTGCAAATATATAAAATTTTACAGAACTAAAAGGAGAAATAGACAAATTCATGTTATACTGCGAGATTTTACCACACCTCTCTCTGTAACTGGGAGCTCAAGTAAGAAAGGAAAAGCAAGAAGTGTTATTTAAAATTTGAACATCTCCATTCATAAACGTGACCCAGTTGAAATTGTATAGTGTGGAATACAGATTATTTTCAAGTGCCCAATTAGAACTTAACAAGATCATCCAATGAAGCTCAATAAAGTAAAGTTTAATGAGTATGAAAGAATTATAATAATTCCAAATATTTGTGTGCCACAGAAAAAATAAGAAATCAGTAACAAAAAGATATTTTAACAGATCAAATGTTTAGACACTAAGAAATACACATCTAGCTGCCTCTGGATTTTAAGAAGCAATTAAATGAAAGCTAGAAAATGCTTCACGTACATAATTATGAAAAAAATAAAATGCAACTAAACAATACTAAGAGGAAAATGTCTCAGGTGCATAATAAGAATAGAAAATAAGGCTGAAAAAAATTAATGATCTAGGCATCCATCTCAAGAATGGAGAAAAAGAACAGGAAATTAACCCAAAGAATGTAGACAGAAGGAAATAATAAAGGTAAGAGCAGAAACCAGGGAGTAAGAAACAAATACACAATGGAGAAAAGTCAACAAATCCAAAATATTATATTTTAAAAACACTAATAAATTTCATAAGCCTCTGGCAAGGCTAATCTAAAGAAAAGAAGAGAGAGGAGAGAAGATAGAGGAAAAAAGGGAGAGGAGAGAGTGGATGGATGGAGAGAGAGAAAGGCCTCGATTATCAGCATTAGAAATATTAAAGAAGGGCTTCCCTGGTGGCACAGTGGTTGAGAGTCTGCCTGCCGATGCAGGGGACACGGGTTCGTGCCCTGGTCTGGGAAGATCCCACATGCCGCGGAGCGGCTGGGCCCGTGAGCCATGGCCACTGAGCCTGCGCGTCCGGAGCCTGTGCTCCGCAACGGGAGAGGCCACAACAGTGAGAGGCCCGCGTACCGCAAAAAAAAAAAAGAAGTATTAAAGAAGATATACCTACCTACATATGGGTATACATGATATAAAACATTTGAGTATAATATTAACAACAATATGTCAATATTTTCAATATGTTTTAAATTTTTGATAAAATGTTTAAATTTCCAGAAAAAGATAATAGCAGTACTGACCTAAAGTAAATAAAAATATAAATAAACCTTTATATATGAAACAGAAATTGATTCTGAAATTCAAAATTGTGCCATAAGAACAGAGTAAACTGAATCTAGCAATGTATAAAGAATAATACATCTCGACAAAGTGCAGCTTATTCATAAAACGCAAAGCCACCTTAACATTTTAAAATCTAATGTTATTCTTCACATTAACTCAATAAAAAGAAAAGCCTTGCAATCATCTGAAAAGGTATGGAAAAGGCATTTGTATTCATCAGAAAAGCTCTTAACACACTAGGAATAAAAGACAACTTTCTAATCTTATAAAAAACATCTAGGAAATTCTATAGCAAAAATCATACTTAATGATGATGTATTGAAAGTTTTTCCATGAGGCTTAAAATGTTACCTTGCCACCACTTGTATTTAACATCATATTAAAGGTCTTTGCAGTGGTATAAGACCAGAAAAAGAAATAAAACTTATGGTTATTGGAAAGAAAGAAATGATTTGAAGACTAGTAATTGAGTACTTAGAAAATCAAAAGAATAATCTATTAAAATTAATATGTGAACTTAGCAATAGATCTAATATCAATACATAAACATCATTTGTATTTTTATATACCAGCAACAAATAACCAATAAAAGATTCGAAACATTACACTTTAAGGAACATCCAAAAAAAATTAAATATCTAAGAATACATCTAATGAAAGAGCTCCACTTTGTCCAACATGTAGAAAGCTAGAAAGGCTGGCTGTCCCAACCTAACAATAAGAAAAAGCCAGATAAATTACAAAGTCACAACCTTCTGGAAGCCTTCAAGGAACTGAGATCACATGGTAAGTAGCATGGATTCCACTGAGGCACAGGTTTCCCCCAAAGGAAAGGGGAGGTGGAACTGGCTCACATATGGCAGGCCCAGGAGGAAGACGTGTGGCCATCATAAAAGAGGGAGGTAAGAAGAAATCAGCTAACTCATTGCTACTAAGGCAACGTTAGAAGAAAAAAAATTCCCATAACTCTGGGTGAAGGGCAGAAAAGCATCCTGGGCCCAATATCACTAGTGATCTCCTGCAGCTGGTGAAGAAGCAGGAGCATCTCTCCTGCATAAGAAATTCCACAGATACAAATTGGAGCATGCCTGGCATGAAGAGGGAAAGCCGGAAGGTTTAGATTACCTCATCTGCAAAGCCCAGGCACACAGGATCGACCTAAGTTGGAGGATAAACCAGGACAACAGAGAACAGCCCCACGCTGCACACCATCAGCCTAAGGAGCCCTGGGGGGGGGCGGGGCAAGAATATCGGCACAGATTCTCTCTGAGGTGTAGATGAAAAAGAGCAGGACCCTGTGGTCCTTCCCTCCTGCCCTCCATGTCCTCAGCCTGCCTTTTGTCTGGGGAAAAACTTTAGCCAAAGAATAAGTTTAATCAGAGAAGTGAGAAAATACAGAAGCAAAGGAAAACAGTCAAACTAGACCAAATAATAATAGTTTAGTCATTAAGCAAAGTCAAGTCCTCCTCAAGAGCTACAGATAATATTCTGAGCCGTATCCTCTGAGCTGTCTTATACCCAGTATGTGCAGAAACCACACCAGGTGGAAGAAGGTAACTACGTGATGACCAGACTGTAGCCATGACATAAGCTGCCACAATTCTGAGAATTTGCCTCAAAGAAATGGAAATAAGCCAACCCTGGAACTGAAGACTAACTGTACCTAAAACAATCAAGATGAGGCTGGCCAGAACACCACATGACCAATTTCAAGATGCCTGTCAGAGCTGCCTATGCAGTTTCTGCATGTAGCCCCCTCCCTCTGTCTATAAATCTCTTGCCCACTGATTGTCAGTAGTCGCGGGGAGTTGGAGTCCACCCTCCCCCCGTCCCCCGGCCCCGGTTGCCAGCATGTGAAATAAAGCAAACTTTCCTTTCCACCAACCTTGCCTCCTCATTGGCTTTTGAGCTGCAAGCAGCCAGACTCCACTTTTGGTTACATAGTCATTCAGTGAGGGTCCAGCACAAACACGGGCAACTCAGCCCCCAGCCTAAGCACAAGGCAACCCTAGAGGAATCTGAAGCTTGTGCGGCTGAAATTTACCGCGGCAACAGCAAAATCCAAACCCAGCACAACTCTTGACTACTCAACACCCTGCACAAATAGCCTGGCGGAAGAACAGGAAACCCCCTTTCTGGGAGTAAATGCTATTTACCTCAGTTCTTACTATACTACACACAATGTCTGGGATTCCATCAAAACTTATGAGGTGTACAGAAATGTGAGGAAAAGCAATTCACTGTCAAGATATTTGGCCATCAACAAAACCAGACTTAGGATCACCCAGCTGTTAGAACTATCAGAGAGGGAATTTAAAGTAACTGTGATTACTACGTTAAAGATTTAGTGGAAAAAGTGGATATCATGCACAGTTTGAGAATTTCAGCAGAGGGATAAAAATGATGAGTGAATGGAGAAAAATGAATTCCTTCAATGGCTCATAATAGATTTGACACAGCTGAAGAAATAATCAGTGGACTTGAAGATATATTAATAGAAATTTTCTAAATTACAACACACACACATTCCCACATACACACACAAGGCAGTAAAAAAAGAAGAAAGGCATCTAAATGTTGTAGAACAATGAGTAATGGTGTAACATATGGGTCATTGGTGTCCTACAAGCAGAAAAGAGAGAGAATAAGGCACTAGAAATTAGATAGTTAGCAGTGAAGATCTGTGATCCTGAGATAAGGGAAGTAAATGAGGTGAGCACTCCTACTGGCCCAGTTTTCTGTCTGCTGGAGGAGTTTCAAGACCACAGCACAGATCTGCAGTGCTGGAGACCACCGGTGGGTACTCTTCACAGGGCAAAACCCTGGAGAGGAGGGAGCTGCACAGAGAGGAACCTTAGGGTATCTGCAGAAGGTGCTTGGGGTCTGAGAACAGATTTGCACATGCATGAGAGGGAGCTAATCAAATCTGGGAAAAGAAACACCAAAAATGTCTGGGGTTTCTCCCCTTACTTTTCTTAATATACTTGCAGCCCCTGCACTGTGCTAACTTCTCAGCCCATTGAGTTTGCTGCTTTGAGTCTGAACTCTATTCCACTTACTGGGGAGTGGACTGGGAAGGGCTCTCAGGGGAGAAATCTATTTAAATGTGAATCTCACCCCCTGGTTTTCCCTTCTTTCAAGGTTTGCCCCCTCTCTGATTTCTGACTTCCCTTCATCCCTCTTCAGTACCTTCTTATCATTGCTTTTTACATTTTGTCTAAAGCTTGCCATTTTTGACAGCAGAAGGGTTGCTTTGACACGTTACTCTGTCATTATGGAATCTCTAAGTCCCTGCAGTTGTAAATGCTCAAAACAGTGATCAAATACATTTTCTGCCATTAGACTGCTATTGCCAAGTTATTTACTGTCAAGTGATTTAATCAAGTTGGCACCCAGTGACACATCCATTGTTGGCATTCTTTCCATTTTAAACAACTGGGAATAACTCAAGGACTGTCTCTAATTTAAAAGCCTTTAGGCAACATCAGAGGCTTTGTTGAGGTTCCTAGAGTTTTGCAAGTGAGTAAATACCGAATGAAAATTCAACTGCATTCATTGTTAGCAAGAGCTGAAGTTTTTATATCCTTGGGAAACTGTTGGGAGAATTTTCTAACTTCCAGTTAGTGTTCTCCCTCTGTTCTGGAAAGTGTCTATCTAAAAAATAAAACACACATCTCTATCCTCACCTTTTCCATTCACATAAAAATACTCTAATTAATCTCAATACACTTTTATATGTACAAAAATAATATATAAAACTGGGTGAGAAATTCATTTATTTATTTTGTATGCCTTAAATACTTGACCTGTATCAGGAACCACAGTAAAACTTACAATGTACTTGTATCTATGTCCTCTTGATTAAGAATATTGTTTTATTTATTTTTATTTTTTTAATTTTTAAATTTTTAATTTTTTTATTGGAGTATAATTGCATTACAATGTTGTGTTAGTTTCTGCTGTGCAATGAAGTGAATCAGCTATATGTATACATATATCCCCTCCCTCTTGGACCTCCCTCCCCCACCCCCATCCCACCCATCTAGGTCATCACAGAGCACTGAGCTGAGCTCCCCATGCTATACAGCAGGTTCCCACTAGCTATCTATTTTATGCATGGTAGTATAAATATATCAATCCTAATCTCCCAATTCATCCCACTCTCCCTTCCTCCACTGTGTCCACATGTCCGTTCTCTACGTCTGCGTCTCTATTCCTGCCCTGCAAACAGGTTCATCTGTACCATTTTTCTAGATTCCATATATATGCATTAATATACGATATTGCTTTTCCTCTTTAAGGCTTACTTCACTCTATATGACAGACTCTAGGTCCATCCACGTCTCTACAAATGACCCAATTTCGTTCCTTTTTATGGCTGAGTAATATTCCATCATATATATGTACCACATCTTCTTTATCCATTCATCTATTGTTGGACATTTAGGTTGTTTCCATGTCCTGGCTATTGTAAATAGTGCTGCAATGAACATTGGGGTACATGACTCTCTTTGAATTATGGTTTTCTCAGGGTATATGCCCAGTAGTGGGATTGCTGGGTTGTATGGTAATTCTATTTTTAGTTTTTTAAGGAACCTCCATACTGTTCTCCATAGTGGCTGTATCAATTTACATTCCCACCAACAGTGCAAGAGGGTTCCCTTTTCCCCACACCCTCTCCAGCATTTGTTGTTTGTAGATTTTCTGATGATGCCCGTTCTAACCAGTGTGAGGTGATACCTCATTGTAGTTTTGATTTGCATTTCTCTAATAATTTGTGAGGTTGAGCAGCCTTTCAAGTGCCTCTTGGCCATCTGTATGTCTTCTTTGGAGAAATATCTATTTAGGTCTTCTGCTCATTTTTTAATTGGATTGTTTGTTTTTTTTAATGTTGAGCTGCATGAGCTATTTATATATTTTAGACATTAATCCTTTGTCAGTTGATTTGTTTGCAAATATTTTCTCCCATTCTGAGGGTTATCTTTTCATCTTGTTTATGGTTTCCTTTGCTGTGCAAAAGCTTTTAAGTTTCATTAGGTCCCATTTGTTTATTTTTGTTTTTATTTTCATTACTCCAGGAGGGGGGTCAAAAAAGATCTTGCTGTGGTCTATGTCAAAGAGTGTTCTTCTTATGTTTACCTCTAAGAGTTGTATAGTGTCCTGTCTTACATTTAGGTCTTTAATCCTTTTTGAGTTTATTTTTGTGTATGGTGTTAGGTAGTATTCTAATTTCATTCTTTTACATGTAGCTGTCCAATTTTCCCAGCACCACTTATTGAAGAGTCTGTATGTTCTTGCCTCCTTTGTCATAAATTAGGTGACCATATGTGTGTGTGGGTTTATCTCTGGGCTTTCTATCCTGTTCCATTGATCCATATTTCTGTTTTTGTGCCAATACCATACTGTCTTGATTACTGTAGCTTTGTAGTATAGTTTGAAGTTGGGGAGCCTGATTCCTCCAGCTCCTTTTTTCTTTCTCAAGATTTCTTTGGCCATTCAAGGTCTTTTGCGTTTCCATACAAATTGTAAAATTTTTTGTTCTAAACCTGTGAAAAATGCCATTGGTAATTTGATAGGGATTGCATTGAATCTGTAGACTGATTTGGGTAGTTGAGTCATTTTCACAATATTGATTCTTCCAATCCAAGAACTTGGTATATTTCTCCATCTGTTTATGTCATCTTTGATTCTGTTCATCAGTGTTTTATGGTTTTCTGAGTACAGGTCTTTTGTCTCCTTAGATAGGTTTATTCCAAGGTATTTTATCCTTTTTGTTGGTAATGGTAAATGGGATTGTTTCTTTAATTTCTTTTTCTGATCTTTCATTGTTAGTGTATAGGAATGCAAGAGATTTCTGTGCATTAATTTTGTATCCTGAAACCTTATCAAATTCATTGATTAGTTCTAGTAGTTTTCTGGTGGTATTTTTAGGATTTGCTATGTATATTATCATGTTATCTGCAAATAGTGACAGTTTTACTTCATCTTTTCCAATTTGTATTCCTTTTATTTATTTTTCTTCTCTGATTGCCGTGGCTAGGACTTCCAAAACTATGTTGAATAAGAGTGTTAAGAGTGAACATCCTTGTCTTGTTCCTTATCTTAGTGGAAATGCTTTCAGTTTTTCACCATTGAGAATGATGTTTGCTGTGTGTTTGTCATATATGGCCTTTATTATGTTGAGGTAGTTTCCCTCTATGCCCATTTTCTGGAGAATTTTTATCATAAATGAGTGTTGAATTTTTTCAAGAGCTTTTTCTGCATCTATTGAGATGATCATATGGTTTTTGTTCCTTAATTTGTTAATGTGGTGTATCACATTGATTTGCATATATTGAAGAATCATTGTATTCCTGGGACAAATCCCACTTGATCATGGTGTCTGAGCCTCTTAATGTGTTGTTGGATTCTGTTTGCTTGTATTTTGTTGAGTATTTTTGCATTTATGTTCATCAGTGATATTGGTCCATAATTATCTTTTTTTGTGATATCTTTTTCTGGTTTTGGTGTCACGGTGAGGGTGGCCTCGTAGGGGAAATTGACAGTAACACAATAATAGTAGGGGACTTTAACACCCCACTTACACCAATGGGCAGGTCATCCAAACAGAAAATGAATAAGGAAACACAAGATTTACATGACACAATAGACCAGATAGATTTAACTGATATTTGTAGGACATTCCACCCAAAAGTGGCAGAATACACTTTCTTCTCAAGTGCACATGGAACATTCTCCAGCATAGATGATATCTTGGGTCACAAATCAAGCCTCAGAAAATTTAAGAAGATTGAAATCATATTAAGCATCTTTTCCTACCACAATGTTCTGAGATTAGAAATCAATTACAGGAAAAAAACTGTAAAAAACACAAATACATGGAGGTTAAACAGTGCACTACTAAATAATCAAGAGATCACTGAAGAAATCAAAGAGGAAATAAAAATACATAGAAACAAATGACAACAAAAACATAATGACCCAAAACCTATGGGACGCAGCAAAAGCAGTTCTAAGAGGGAAGTTTACAGCAATTCAATCTCAGCTCAAGAAACAAGAAAAATCTCATATAAACAATCTAACCTTACACCTAAAGCAACTAGAGAAAGAAGAACAAAAAAACCCCTAAGTCAGTAGAAGGAAAGAAATCATAAAGATCTGAGCAGAAATAAATGAAACAGAAACGAAGAAAACAATATCAAAGATCAATAAAACTAAGAGTTGGTTCTTTGAGAAGATAAACCAAATTGATAAACCTTTAGCCAGACTCATCAAGAAAAAAAGGGAGAGGACACAAATCAATAAAATTAGAAATGAAAAAGGAGATATCATAAGTGACACCATCAGAATACAAAGGATTATAAGAGACTACTAAAAGCAACTATATGCCAATAAAATGGACAACCTTGAAGAAAAAGACAAATTCTTGGAAAGCTACAATTTTCCAAGACTGAACCAGGAAGAATTAGATAATATAAACAGACCTATCATAAGTAATGAAATTGAAACTGTAATTAAAAATCTTCCAACAAACAAAAGTCCAGGACCAGATGGCTTCACAGGCGACTTCTATCAACCATTTAGAGAAGAGCTAATATCTATCCTTCTCAAACTTTTCCAAAAAATTGCAGAGGGAGGAAGAATATCATTTTAGATATCAAGGATTTCATTACTGTTAACTGGTTGTACAGCTATCGTGAACTTTTGTATTAAATCACTAAAAAAAGAATCCTTCCATATATACAAAAATTCTTCATGAGATCTACAAATACAAAAATTGATTAGAGTTGGGAAACGTAGATTGTCACTGAGTTAGGAATAAACATGTAATAAGAAAATAGAGGCCAGGTTATGAATAAAGAAGAATGAAAAGTTTGGATGAGTTGTACATTTTTCAAAAATGCCCAAATTCCATCCGCTTTCTTTCATTTTGCAGGAATTTAGCTCAACAATGGAGCAAAATTGCCACCCCAAAATGTGTCTCTTTGGCATGAGCATTAATTTAGGCTGATTATTTTTAAGAAACAAAATTCAGAAGTTTGTCTTGTTACTTCTCCCTTAACTGCCTAAAAAAAATTTGACAAAGGACCTGTTCTCAGAATAGAGCAATCACCACAGATATCTGCAAAGAACATGAGCTAAGGGTGGTTAGGGAAACAAAGTCAGCAGGGTCTAGAGATCAGAGTCCACTTTGTGTCCCATTGTTGTGTCCCCTGACCCAGCAAATATTTGTTTATCAAACATTTGCTTTTTCATCCCCATGTGAATTGCCTTCCTCCTCTTTGAAGTCCCAAACCACCGTCCCCTACATCCTCTTTTGTCTTTTGCTGAAGATGGTGTTAAAAGGTGAGGTTTTCAGCCATTCTGAGGAGTTACACAGTTTTCCTGGGTCTCTCCCATATATACATGTTATTAAACTTTTGTTTGATTTTTCTCCTGTTAATATGCCTCATGCCAATTTAATTCGTGGATCATCCAGAAGAATTTAGAAAGGTAGAGGGAAATTTCTTCCTCCAAAACAGTAATGAAACTGATAAATAATGCAGACTCTTGGAATCTGCTCTACACTGTGTGTTGGTATAAAAGGCAAATAATGCCAAAGTAGAAGATCAAAAAATGAAAATGTTGAATGAGAGTAATGTCCTCAGAATATTACCTTATGCTTTTAGGTCCTACCAAGAGAAACATTTCCTCTCCACCACATTTTTGTAATTGCTCATTTGGAAGACTGACCCCTTGCTCTAAACATAGCTTTAATGGCATAAAAAAAGATAATTAGGGTAATTCAGGGAAGATAGCCCACAGAGATAGATGAGATATGCAAATTTTGATAACGATTTTTAAAATTACGGATGATGGCTAAGTTATCTAGAATTTTCATGCTAGTATTATAAATATTTCTAGTTGGATTGAAACAGTAAATTATACCAAATATCTGCTTAAGTATGGGTTCACTCATTCTAAAATAGGCTAAACAAACAAATGAAAAATTCTGTTGTCTTTAGTCAACTTGTGTTGGAAAATGTCTTCTTGAGAGTTATTAATAAATTTATAGAACATGTTCTGGTCTACTTACTTTAGATTCTGGTAGACAGAGAGACCAAACAAATTAAGCAGAACCACTCACCAAACTGTGACCTTACCAGGCAAGTAAGGCTTTACCGAGGCTTACCTGGGTCTGAAGTGTTTGTCACTTAGGGAAGCATATGGCCTCAATCAATGAATGAAAGTACAAATGTATGGAAAGTATTTTCACGGCAGATGACATAAAAAGTATTGGAAAAATTTCTGCTCTGAAACTTTAAAATATTTATGATTTAATTATATTTACTTATATTTTAAATACAAAAAGAAAAAAATTAAAACTCCAAAGCATATCCTATCATAAAAGATTTCTTTCATAGAAACACAATATTTCTTCTTGTAACATATAGTTGTTGAACTCTAATGTATCAAGCTTTGTGTTGTGTGCTCAAAATAACAGTGTGAACCTAACATAATACATGTCCTGAGTCCATAATTTACATTCCAATATTATTCTATTCATATAGACTTCAAATTCCAATGTAGAGAAGATACACTGTAACCTGTAGTTTAAAAACAAAGTGTACTAGAGACCAGAACTGGAATGCTGGAGCTAGACACTAGCATTAACATTTATTTTTTTAGATATTTTGGGTAATTTTAAGATAAATGTATAATTTATTCTTTGAGGAATTAAACCAATATTTGTTCAGCACGTACAAAATAGTGAATATAAAAGTTAAGTCACAGACTCTGTTCTGCAAGTTCTCACCGGCTAAGGGGAAGGCAGATATTAAAAAAGATAGCTATGGGCTTCCCTGGTGGCGCAGTGGTTGAGAGTCTGCCTGCCGATGCAGGGGACACGGGTTCGTGCCCCGGTCCGGGAAGATCCCACATGCCGCAGAGCGGCTGGGCCCGTGAGCCATGGCCGCTGAGCTTGCGCGTCCGGAGCCTGTGCTCCGCAATGGGAGAGGCCACAACAGTGAGAGGCCTGCATACCGAAAAAAAAAAAAAGATAGCTGTGGCAATTTGACAAGGGTTGGCAGTGGGATGACAGCAAAAAGGAGGACAAAGTTAACTTTTGCAGAGGAAAAGCTCAGCAAAATTTTCCCAGAGGGGATGAAAATTGAGTTGAGCCCTAAAGTTTACATGAACTTCAGTAAGTGAGTTCACGGGGGAGAAGGGAGTGTGACCATTCTTAAAACCAAAAGTACATGGAAAACTGGAAGGTGGAAAACCACTGCTTATTGGGCTTTAGCTTGACTTTAACTACAGGTAAACCACAAAAATCAAGAAATCCTACCTAGACCTATATGATACCAGATAGTGTATAGGCAAAAATCTGCAATCTTAATAACAGAAAAAATGTGGGCATATATTAGGTCCCTAGCACACTGTAGCTTCTTGAGTGTTGCTGGAATGAAAAAGTCAGAATATGCATACATAGGTACAAAAATGTTTGACCCATCCTATGTGGCAGGCAGAATAATGGTCCCAAAAGATATCCACGTCTAAATTCCGAGAACCTGTAAATATTCTATCTTGTCTGGTAAAAGAGACTTTGAAGCTGTGATTAAATTAAGAATTGGGGGATGGGGAGTTTAGCCTGAATTGTTCAGGTGGGTCCGATGTAATCACAAGGTTCATTATAAATGGAAGAGGGAGGCAAGAGAGTCAGTGTCAGAGTGAAGCAGCTTGACAAAACCTTGACCAGCCACTACTGCCTTTGACGGTAGAGGAAGCAGCCAAGGTCCAAGGAATTCAGGAGGCCTAGAGAAGCTGGAAAAGCCAAGGGGACAGATCCCGCTCTAGGGCCTCCCGAAGGAACACAGCCCTGCCAGTATCTCTCTTTTAGCCCACTATGACCCCTTTCAAACTTCTGACCTCCAGAAAGCTAAGATTATAAACCTGTGTTGTTGTAAGCCACTGAATTTGTGGTAACTTATCACAGCAGCAATGGAAAACTAATATACTCTACTCCCAGAGCAAGCTGCAGAAAAAATTTTGTGTAAAAAAAGGCAGTGAGAAGGATGTATAGATTCATTCAATTTTGATTTTTCAGAAGTATTTAAAGAGGTCAGGCAGTTCAGACTTCAGGCCAGTTTGATTTTGTCCTAGCTGGTAAATTTATAGTTTTTGCATTTCCCTAGGATTAAGAGATCATGTGACAACCTCTGAAAGACAAGATTCCTGAAGGAGTCTTGATTTCAATACTAGAAAGGAAAAAAAACCAAGGCTTTGAATTTTGGTAGTGGTTAATATTTTTTTTTCATTTAGTTATAGCTTGTTTCTCCAAGCACACTGGCACTGTGAAATCACTTAGCAAGTTTAAATGAAGTATGAAATAACACTGAGATTGGCCAGCTGCTCTCACTTGGATAGGAGAGAATATACTTTGAACTGCTGTTTGCATTCCTACCAAATGAAAAGAGTCACGTAAAATGCAGCTGTTGTTTTCAGTTGAAATATGGCAAATCTGACGTAAATACATTTAACATAAAATAGTATGTGTTCTATAAACTCTACTTATTCTAAATTGCAACTAATAGTCAAATATTTAGACTAGCATTTGATTGATCCACGATGGCAGCAGCTGGATTTAAGTAAATTCTTCACCTTTCTCAAGCATCTGAGAAACACGAGGATAGTTTAGCTTTTACTCGTAGACACTGCTGATTCCCTTCCAATTTTTGTTATTTTTACAGAACCCCGATTTTGCTTCTATGATTCAGAGGAACATGGCTCCAACCCAGCTCCAGAGGAAGCCTCTAATTAGTTTAAACCAACCCCACCATTATTTCCCTGGTACTATTTTTGGTCCAGGAATAGCTGCTTAACCTAAGTTAGCAAGTTAGCCATTATATGCCACTCACCCCTGATTGCCACTGAAGGTTTATTGTGACAGCAAGAGGAACCAGTTTTAGACAAAACTGACTATAACGATAACATTGACGGAAAATGGACAAACAACCAAATGAAAAAAACAAAAAAAACAAAAAACTTGATGCCCACTCTTCCTCTGAACTGATTATGTATGAAAATAATATCATCACTTAGGTCATTTTGATTCAGTTTTTCTTTTACTTACAGGTACAGTTAGGATGCTAATGACCTCAGATATTTACCTATTTTCCACTGACACTGGCTCTCAGTATGTTAATTTGAGTTCTTAATAGTTATGATAAAGACAGTCTCCAAGCTTTTGTGTTGGGCAAAGATAGCTTCTCAATGCATCTCAAGAGTCACTGGCATCTATGTAAGATTCATAAAACCAGTGCCTCTTCTTGGCCTGGTCTTGGCCTGATTAGCATATAAAAACCTAGTTGTGAGCTCCTGCCTCATTTCTGACTCCCCAAATGCGGTGGACAAAACAATGCGTCCCAAAAATTCCCAAGTCTTATTCCCTGAAACCTGTGCATGAGTCACTTTACATGACAAAAGGGAATTTTCAGTTGTGATTAAGTTAGGGGTCTTGAGATAGGAAGATCATTCTGGATTATCCTGGAAAACCCAACGTAATCACAAGGGTCCTCATAAGGGAAAGGAAGAGGAAGAAGAGTCAGGGTCAGAGAAGGAGATGTATTGATGGAAGCAGAAGCTTGAGTGGCAGGAAAAAGGGGCCATGGGCCAAGGATGCAGGTGGCCTTCAAAGGATGGGAAAGGCAAGGGAATAGATCCCACTGTAAAGCCTCCAGAAGAAATTCAGCCCTTTTGACACCTTGATTTTAGTCTAGAAAGACCCATTTCAGACTTCTGACCTACAGAATGATGAGATAATACATTTGTGTCAGGTCACTACATTTGTAATAATCAGGAAATAAATACACCAAGTTTAATTGCTATTTCAGACCCACAGACCATGGCTCTATTTGGTCTTCTTGACTGAGTGCTCCAGAGCTGTATTCTTTTTTTCCTGAAAAGCTTCATGAAGACCAGAAATTCTGAGGTTCCTTCAGGATTTTCCTCCTAGAGTCTGACCCAGGAGTGTAGAGTACATTAAGATGCTCTCCATCCCCCCCTGGCGGAGGCTGGCTCAGTGACTTCTCTGTTCCTAGCTCTGAGGCTAAAACCAGTGGTTCTCCATTTGGCTACACAGCAGAAAGCTTCTTAAGCTTTGTTGCACCTGGGAAGCTTTTGAAAGCTCAGAATGCACCGGGTTGCACCCCATACCAATTAAATCAGCATACTTGGGGTGAAACCCAAGCATCAGCATGGTTTAACCCCCCTTAGGTGATTTCAGGATGCAGCCACACTTGAGAATCATTAGGCAAAACAACTTCTCCTCACTTGTTCAGAAGTGGTTATAAGTCAAAATGGGAATCTAGCTGTACTTTACGCTACAGTATGGAATAGTCACAATGGCTCAAAGTTCTTTTTCTGCCCCGGCACAGGGCACCCCGAATTTCTCTGGCATTTGGTAGCAAAAGCCTGAACAAATGCAGTGTAATAGCCCAGATGGGATTGGATTCTGGCACAGAAAAAGGACCTTAGTGGAAAAACTGGTGAAACCCAAATAAATTCTGAAACCCAAATAAATTTGATTTTAATGTACCAATAGTAGTGATGCACCATAGATATGTAAGAATAGGGAGAACCAGGGGGAGGGTATAGGGAAATCTTTGTACTCTCTTTACGACCTCTCTGTAAAGCTAAAATTATTAGAAAGTAAAACGTGTAATTGAAAACAAAGCCTGAACTAATTTCTCTATAGCAGCAGCCAAGACCCACATCAGATCTTATGCGCTGGAATAAGCAAACGCCTTGAATGTGTCTGGACATGTCTGCCACCAATGGCTATTCCACCTCATAAAAGGATTTGATTTCTTAAGAAATTGGATAGCTCTAGATGCTGAGTTAACTGACAATTTAATTTTGCTTATTTTAAGAGGAGGTTTTCAGATTCATTTAGCACAGCCGCATGCTGCTGCTTAAATCAAATCATCTGCTTAGAATCCTTCACAACAAACCTTATATGCTCACAGTGCTTGTCATTATGGAATCTCTTCAGCTTTCTGTAATTGTTTAAGAGCACAGCAAGCAGAGGTCTGGCCCATCTTCATCCTTTGCCATCATTCTGTCAATAGTTAAACTGTCTGAGGTAGAATGTTGCTCTTTTTGTTTCCAAAGTAGGCTTCTCCCTGGTGGTCTAGCTGTACTTGGTGTCACATTAAAGACAACACTCAGAATGCGAGAAAATATTTGCAAATGAAGCAACTGACAAAGGATTAATCTCCAAAATTTACAAGCAGCTCATGCAGTTCAATAACCAAAAACAAACAACCCAATCCAAAACTGGGCAGAAGACCTAAATAGACATTTCTCCAAAGAAGATATACAGATTGCCAACAAACACATGAAAGAATGCCCAACATCATTAATCATTAGAGTAATGAAAATCAAAACTACAATGAGATATCATCTCACACCAGTCAGAATGGCCATCATCAAAAAATCTAGAAACAATAAATGCTGGAGAGGGTGTGGAGAAAAGGGAACACTCTTGCACTGCTGGTGGGAATGTGAATTGGTACGGCCACTATGGGGAACAGTATGGAGCTTCCTTAAAAATCTACAAATAGAACTACCATGTGACCCAGCAATCCCACTACTGGGCATATACCCTGAGAAAACCATTATTCAAAAAGTCATGTACCAAAATGTTCATTGCAGCTCTATTTACAATAGCCCAGAGATGGAAACAACCTAAGTGTCCATCATCAGATGAATGGATAAAGAAGATGTGGCACATATATACAATGGAATATTATTCAGCCATAAAAAGAAATGAAATTGAGCTATTCGTAATGAGGTGGATGGACCTAGAGTCTGTCATACAGAGTGAAGTAAGTCAGAAAGAGAAAAACAAATACTGTATGCTAACACATATATATGGAATCTAAGGGGGAAAAAAAATGTCATGAAGAACCTAGGGGTAAGACAAGAATAAAGACACAGACCTACTAGAGAATGGACTTGAGGAAATGGGGAGGGGGAAGGGTAAGCTGTGACAAAGTGAGAGAGTGGCATGGACATATATACACTACCAGATGTAAAACAGCTAGTGGGAAGCAGCCGCATAGCACAGGGAGATCAGCTCGGTGCTTTGTGACCACCTAGAGGGGTGAGATAGGGAGGGTGGAAGGGAGGGAGACGCAAGAGGGAAGAGATATGGGAACATATGTATATGTATAACTGACTCACTTTGTTATAAAGCAGAAACTAGCACACCACTGTAAAGCAATTATACTCCAATAAAGATGTAAAATAATAATAATAATAATAAAGTAAAAGAAAAAGAGAGAGGAAAGAAAAACAGGAAAAGCAGTCAATTCAGAGGCCTTGAAAGTTCAATGGTCCATTAATAAGATGGCGACAGGCTTCAGGAAGCACATCACAGCATGCGGAAGTTGCCTCAAACTCTGTTGTCAACACCATGCCCCCAGCTTCTCATTCATGGCATCCGTCAGTGCTCTCTATCCACATGAGATGTCCACACTTCAACCCACAGAAGGTGGCATCCACTGTCTTTCAGGAAGGAGCCCTCTTAACCGTTCCCTGAAATACAAGCCCCCTCACTATTGTGGAACAAAACCCCTTCCTACTGCTCTTCTTAGGAGTATCTACTCGTCTAGAATTCTGGCTACTTCCTTACATTTCATTGATATTGGTTGGAATTTGGGAATCACTTTACGAGAGGTGTCAATCAAAACTTTGCTTGTTGAGGTAGTCCACAGAAAATAATATTTAATATCCTAAATGCTAATTTCTGCCAAGACAATGCTAACCAAAGTATAATTTGATTTAGCAAATAGAAATACAGGACACTCAGTTAAATTGGAATTTCAGACCAAAAAATACCTTTTTTTAGAATCATGTCATACTGATGCTAAAATATCACTAGTTATTTACCTTAAATTCCAGTTTAATTGGGCATCCTGTATTTTATCTGGAGATTCTAAGAGTGACTTTTGTGATCCAAGGAATACCTTCCTGTGTAGGCCAGTACTTGAGGGCACAACTCTTTGTGGCCTGAAATGGTGTAGGGAGACATCCTTTCCAAGAAGTCAAGAATAGAAAAGTGACTTTCATCTTTGATGATGGCATCTATGGCCCTGAGTAATGCTTTTTCTTCCTCCTGTACTTTCCACAATGTCTTTCCATTGTGTAATTTATTTTGACATTTATAAAAGTACTATAGATAGCAATTTTGAATAAAATTAATTTTTGCTTTTTCCTGCACCTAAGAAAGACTTTCCAGGAGAGAGAGAAGTATAGTACCTATCAACAGGTGATATCAAAATAGCACAATTCAACTTTTGGTTTAAAAATAGGGTGATATTATCCACAAGCCCTCCTGAGTGAAATATATATGCCATAGATAAGTGTTTCTCTTGCATCCCAGAACTAAATTATTCCTTAAAAATGGTTGGTCTAAAGTCTGCTGTGATACAAATACCATTTTTATGATCGTTATAAAAATTACCATCATCCTATTTGCTGCAGCCGATATTGTTTGCTTTCTTTTGACTTGAAAGCTTCACAATGAGTTTTATGGGTTTTTTCTGACAGCCAGAAATTAGTACTTTGTAATTGACATAGGTCTTTAAGTTGGGAGTTTAAACAAATGCTTCCATTTGACTTTAAATTGTTTTCCCTGATATTTTTCTATTGGGTTATAGAGAAATGAATTCTTCTTTGTTATATCTTTAAAAAGGTTTATAACTGTTCATGACAATAAACAGGATTTTTCCATTTCGTTTGAGATGTACAAAAAGATTAGGAAAAAGTAGATATAAAATTACCCTCCTGGACCAGATGACCCACCAGATTACATCTTTCCAGCTTTCTAATATTCTGGAACTTTATGTCTAGGCATGAGTCTCCTGTATCATTATTCCAAAAATTATTTCTCAGAACTTTGTTAAAATGTATCCAAATGTAAGGTTATATTTCTCACCTGCTGGTGAGAAATATAAAACACATCTACCATTCTTTTCCCCTTTTTTTTTTTTTTTAGCAAAATAGTGTCCAACCCAAATAGTAAGACATTTAAATTCACTGCGATAAATTACCAGTCTCCCTTCTCAACTTTGACCTTGATCATCTGCATTCATGTTTATGTGAATCACCAAGCAGTTCTCTTCCCAACAGACTAAATCTGGGCAACCAAGTTTAAAGAATAAATGATAGCATGATGACAAAATAGATGAACTAGATTTAAACAATAATTATAATAACACAATTCCCTGAGATCAATAAAAATTTGTAGTTAGCCCAGGCTTTTCCATCCATACTTCGTTAGATACTCATAATAACCCTATAAAACAAACAGTTAGTCATTATTATTTCATTTAATACATGAAGACACAAGCTCGGAATGGTTAATGGCTTGTGCCTAAGGTTATAACATTAGTGAGAGGTGGGCAGAGCCAGGAGCAGTGCTCATTAATTTTTGAACACCAACCCATGTTCTCTCTGGTATTTACAGGGAAAAAAATTCTCAAGCTATAAGGAAAAGCATAGAAATAATTTGAGGCTTGGGAGAAAACTGCTGCAATCCATCTGAATAAGAAGCATGATGAGAAAATATTCTATTATGAAACGCTTAAAAATTAAACTGTGATATTTTGAGTAAAGCCTCAGGATTAACCCTAAGTCTAAGGATGACACTTTAAGTAGCAGCAGGCACTGACAACAATGTCCAGAGCCACCAAAACAAAGATGTATTTTACGGGAGCACAGTATGGGACCTCTGCTCCCAACACTGGCTCCTCCAAATCCACCCATCCAAAATGACTCTTGTCCACTCAGAATCCCACAGCACATAGCATTCCTCTTAAGACACACATATGCTCCACTTCAATGGCTAGTGACTGCCCATTGTGTGTGCTGTGCTTTTGAAACAATACACATTCCTAGTATAACCATAGTGCATCGCCTAAATACGATTCTTAGAAAGTAGAGACAAGAAAATATTAGCAAACCAAATCCAACAATACTTTAAAAGGGTCATACACCATGATCAAGTGGGATTTATCCCAGGGATGCAAGGATTTTTTTAATTTCCACAAATCAATCAATGTGATACATCACATTAACAAATTGAAGAATAAAAACCATATGATCATCTCAATAGATATGGAAAAAGCTTTTACAAAATTCAACATTCATTTATGATAAAAACTCTCCAGACAGTGGGCTCAGAGGGAGCAAACCTCAACATAATAAACACCATATATGACAAACCCACAGCTAATATCATACTCAAAGGTGAACAAATAAGATCAGGGACAAGTCGAGAATGCCCACTCTCGCCACTTTCATTCAACATAGTTTTGGAAGTTCTACCCACAGCAATCATAGAAGAAATAGAAATAAAAGGAATCCAGATGGGAAAAGAAGTAACAAAACTGTCACTGTTTACAGATTGCATAATACTATGCATAGAAAATCCTAAGTATGACACCAGAAAACTACTAGAGCTCATCCATGAATTTGGTAAAGTTGCAGGATACCAAATTAATATGAAGACCTTTATATTTTTAGAAGATACTCAGGCAACTCTGATGCATATGTAGGTTTACTCAAGGTTATACCTTGAATTTGTAAACTGCTAATTACTTTCAAGCAACATTTATCGAGCATCTACTATATCTGAGGTACAGAAAAGAGGATCTGAATAAGATATAGAAACTTTCTTCAAAGGGTTCATGGTTGGTTAGGAAATAGAGCCTGTAAGTAAATTCAGTATAAATGTGACCATGATGCAACTACTGTAGTAACAACTAAGCAATGGGGTCTTTATATGAGAACTACAGTGGAATGACAGCAGTGCAGGGTCTATGCTTATTCTTCTCCATACTCCACATCACACTTAATGCAATCCTGGAATAAATGTCCAATAATCCCATGAGTTGGAATGATTAATGGCCTCAAATTGTTCTTTTTAAAACCTGATTTTTATGTTTCTTAAAATTAATTCCATGTTCAAAGTATAAAACTTTTTTAAAAATAAGAAACAAAGAAGCAAAGTTCTTTCCCACCTGCTCCATATTCTGGATTCCTGTTCCCAGAGGCAAACTTTCCACTCCCTTACAAGTCTCATCTGTTTTTTACCTCCAGGTTTCCAAATAACCTGCTACTGCTATATCTCTTGAGTTTAGGTTTAGATTGTATCTATTGGTTTCTGCACACTATTCTCTACTTGAATCACTCACATATTCCCCTCCCATCTTCAACATAATAATACACATTATTTGTTAAATCAATATTCAGTGTTTGCATTATTATATTATGTAGACATTATATTTAAAGACAAATTACCATTTCTAAATTAGTGTGCATTTTTAAATTTTATTTTGATGGTAATAATTACCTTTTAAAATTATTTAGCTTTATATATATATTTCATATGCACATATATGTATATTTCTTATGCTTATATAATATATTTATATGTTTGTGTGTGTGAATAGATAGGTGCATACATGGATTAACTATTAATTCAGTCACAAATTAAGTAGCTCACGCCTAAAATTTCTTTTATCATCGTTAAATCTTATAACCAAAAATATCAGGTGAACTCTGTGTCCATTCTTTCTCTTTTTTTTCTTTCTGCTTCATGATGGTCTGTTTATTCTCAAGCCTTACACACATGTGTGCACGTACATGTGATCCTGCCTATGTTACCTTCCTGTCTTTCTCTATCTTGACTGATTCTTCTCTTTCAGTGAGCATTCTTACTATAGCTTCTGAGAAGGGTAGATACATCTGAATATCTTTGGTCTACCTTTATATTTGATTGACCATTTAGATTGGGATAGAAGTCTAAGTTAGAAATAATTTCTTCCATTTTGAAGCCATTGCTTCATCATTTGCTCATTTGTTGCTATTTAGAAGTCTGATGCCATCAGATGCCCAATTTTATAAAAGTTACCAGTTTATGTTTTCAATCCTTTCTCTGGGATTTGAAACTTTCTGGTAGCAGGTGTCATGGGTCATTCATTGTACTGAAAATTTGCTAGAAAATGAATCATTAAATAAAACCACTAATATTGGACTTCCCTGGTGGCGCAGTGGTTGAGAGTCCGCCTGCCGATGCAGGGGACGCGGGTTCATGCCCTGGTCCGGGAAGATCCCACATGCCGCAGAGCGTCTGGGCCCGTGAGCCATGGCCGCTGAGCCTGCGCGTCCGGAGCCTGTGCTCCGCAACGGGAGAGGCCACAACAGTGAGAGGCCCATGTATCGCAAAAAAAGAAAAAAAAAATTCCTCTAGCTGCACACTTATGAGTTGTTTAATTTTCTATGTGTGTACTTCAATAAAAAAACTAACAAAAAAAACTCAGAAAAGTATGTAACTTAATATTTAGTGTCATGGAATAATGCCCACACCAGATTGTCAAGGCATGTTTTAAAACGGTATGTAGAATATGAGCTCCCTTTTAATTTTAAAAAACCTTATATACATTTATAGATTTTATATAAATATAAATGCATGAAGAAATGCCTAAACATATGTTCACCAAAACATATTGAATATTATCTCTGGGTGGTAGATATAGTGGTGATTTTCCTTTCTTCATGATATATTTTCTCTATTGTTTGAATTACATTTTAACTGAGCATGATCTATTTTTGATAATAAAATGAGAAGGCTATTTTCATTTTGTAAAATAAAAAAATTAACATCCCAACTCTGTAGTTCTCTCCATGTTAAATACGTAAATGTAGTGCCCATTACAAAGAGAAGATTTTCTAGCCTTAACTGAAGCCACAGAAAGTCGCCAGCGATAACTCTAGCCAATGCTCTTGCGTCCACCTTTCCTTGACACCCCTAATCCCCTTCTACCTACCATATTCTAATTTTGCCAATACATCTTAGGTTAAGTTAATTTTAAATTTTAAAAGCAGTAATTAACATTTATTATTTTAAATGGAGATCTAAAGCCCCATAGAATGTGAGCAATGCATTTCTTTCCTCCTGAACTCAATTTCACAAATCTTGCCCCACTCAAAAGAAAATATTCTTGTAACCAGCTTCAAATGGATTCACCTTTCTTATCTCTTATTACAAACTTAGTTTTTTTTCCCAATGTTCCCATATTTCTATTTTCTCTCTTCATTTCCTGAGAATTCTTTCTGTTACTCAGCACCAATCTGGTCTACTAAACCTGCTTTTGTTCTGCAGAGGCTGGATGTCTGGAAACTATCTCTATCTTAAACGTCCATCCAGCAGTCTTCTGGTCCGGATTACATCACCATGTAATGTGGCTTTTCGACATTTTCTTGAGGATAGCTGCTTCAGAACAGTAGGCAGCTGAGATGATCAGCATCAGTTTATTGTGATCCCTGAAACACGCTGATTTCCTAAGACTTTTTACAAATTTTTATTGGAGTAGAGTTGTTTTACAATATTGTGTTAGTTTCTGCTGTACAGCAAAGTGAATCAGCTATACATATACATATATCCCCTTTTTTTCGGATTTCCTTCCTATTTAGGTCACCAAAGAGCACTGAGTAGAGTTCCCTGTGCTATACAGTAGGTTCTCATTAGTTATCTCTTTTATTATACATAGCAGTGTATACATGTCAATCCCAATCTCCCAATTCACCCCACCACCACCTTTCTCCCCTTGGTGTCCATATGTTTGTTCTCTACGTCTGTGTCTCTATTTCTGCTTTGCAAATAGGTTCATCTGTACCATTTTTCTAGATTCCTTTTTGACAGCTACCTTAGAAATACTGTTCCTCCAGCCCTTCCAAAGGGTTTTAGAGGCATCTCCTATGTTAATTTCTATTGTGCCTCAAGTATTTAGATTAGTTTCTTTTTTCTTAACTGATGCCTAAATGATAGACCCTTCAAACTCCTGCTCTAATTTGGATAGTTTTTCTTTTTTAAATTGAAACCCACTTTGCATTTTTTTTACTGCATTGATTTTCCTTCATAAGCCACCTGCATTAGATCCACTGTTTCTTGGATATATGTCTTGATATTTTTACTTATTTCTGCATGCTTCTTCCTAATTGAATGTTCAAGGAAACTGCTTTAATTTGGTACAATGAGATGTAGCCATGTATTACTTGTTTAGGCTGAAAAATATTTTTTTTAATAAGGCATGCTCCATATAATCTCATTTAATCCTCACAACAGCTAGATAAATTGAAGCTGTTTATTATCATTTTGCAAATGTAAGAACTGAAACACAAATTTATGAATTAAGTTAATATACCCTCTTGTTCAAAAGTATGTTATTTCTACCACAGAGTAACATCTCTCTAAGCACAAATTAAAAGGTAAAAAATATCTTTCTTTCATTATATCTACAAGTTAGCTTTTGATTCCTACAAACTAATATAATACTGCCTGAAATTAAAAAGTTGGGTCAAAAATGTCCAATAGTGGATATTGGCAAGTTTATTTATAAATTGAATGGAAAGTATCAAGGTCATAATGGTAATAATAATATCACTAAATAATTTGAAAATTATAGACTTCTAAATTATGAAACATTTTATTTTTCTATAAATCAGTCTTTGAATGATAATAAAATACAATGTAACATTAGCAGTGGAGAAAAAAAAAAACATACACATACACCAAGAAGTGAAGACAATTTCCACTCAACCTATCCATGAAAGACTGATACTTAGAGCTCATATTTTTTAATAGCATCTAATTCCCCCCCAAAAAATCACTGTGCCTACAGTCAAGATGGAATTTATTGTCTCTAGCTTAAAATCATCTTAATTAGTACAGATATTCCTCTATTTTTGATGGGATTATGTCCTGACAGACCCATCATAAATTGAAGATAGCCCAAAATGCATTTAATATACTTAACCTACCAAACATCATAGCTTAGTGTCCCATCTTTAACATGCTCAGAACACTTACCTTAGCCTATAGCTGGGCAATATCGTCTAACACAAAACATATTTTATAATAAACTGTCGAATATCTCATATAGTTTCTTTGAATACTGCACTGAAAGTAAAAAACAGTATGGTTGTCTGAGTCCAGGATGGTTGTAAGAGTATTCATTGT